>NC_137037.1:9242775-9342610 GCF_032717465.1 Coenobita brevimanus | reverse complement strand
GCCATTTCCATCTTCCCAGTCTCTCCTTTCACCACCTTGAGTCATCGCCTTTCATATTCCTTTTTCCATATTGGCCACGAGTGTCATTTTCCCAGAGAGAGTCAGACCTGGGTGGTGATAGAGGTGGCGCTCATGTGGACCCTGCCCCAGCCCCCTCACCCTCCCGCCTTGCCTCAAGACGTCTTCACATTTTCCATTTCTCTTGACTGTAATCCCAAGCTGGACTTTCAAGGCGCGGCGAGCAAAGAGCACCTGTGAAGAGACTCGTATATATACCTGAGTGTAAGTGTTGGGGGATTAAGGTGCTAGGTTTTTCTCTTTTAACCAAAGTGCGTCTCTTTGGTGTAGTTGTTTGTGCTGGGTATCACACATGCACTATACAGTTTTGTCGGTGTGCACCCTGCCAGCACTTGTTTTGTTTTTCACGGCTGCTTGGAGGAATTTGATAAACTGACCTAAAGAACATAGTATTACTCTTGTTGTAAAGCTAATGACCTACGTATTGCAGAGGCTAATTTTTTCCCTAGAAGTTACTAGGAATTGGAGAATTACGCTAGTGTGGGAGTAAGATAAATATGGTGTGTACCCGTTATGGGAACGATGAATATCCAGAAAATATTATCCCTGTGGCGTCAAACAAATGAGGTACGTCCTGCAGATGGTATGTGTATCCTTCCAAACATACCGGGATGGGCAGCGTGTGGAGTGAGCGATGGGAGTAAGGTAAATATGGATGAGCGGCACCGTAGAGTTGATGGCACTGTTGTGTACAGTTTCCCGGCATAAATAGCTCTTCCACTTCACTACCATAAAATTATCAGACACTGAACAATGACTTTCGAAACTCATTTGTTCGATCTGTTGATCGCAACAATAAAAGTTTCAGAAGTATTGTAAGTAAGGGTTTCATAACCTGTTAGATTGAAAATTTAAATGATATTTCTGTCGGCAAGTATACCATGTATTGTTGAGTCTGTGTAGGCAGGGGATCTTATGGAAATGCTGGATTTTTTTATGTAATTATATATGGTTGCCGATGTTTATTATTATATAGTCATTATTTATGGTATAGGGTGCCACATTCAGGGTGTTTATTCAATCGGTAGAGGTGGCCTGTAGTCCCTAACGGACCCAGGTTCGAATCCCGGCTGGGCAGGGAACAGTGTAAGGATTTGAATTTCCTAAATCAGAAGCTTTATGATCTACCTGAAGACCCATGACATGGCATCGTAAAATACCCATATCTCAATACACCGGTCCTGTGAGACAGCCTAGCATGTATTCAATATGGACGAGGGTGGGTATTAGCGCCGAAGTGGTGACATGTAGAGGTGTATGGTATGTAGAGGGACCTTGGGCCTTGATAGCAGGCTGTGAAGCCTATGCTCAGAGTCGGAAACATAAAAAAAAAAATAACGATGTTAACATTCTGTGATTGATGAAAACTCAAGCCTTAATACGTAATGTTTTGTCACCAAGAGATTCGTCTCTGAGCAGTTGATTATGAAGCACTGTTCACTACGGTACAGTAATAACATAACTTGTTAACACTGAGGAGGCTCTTCTACCCTGAATAAATTTGTGTGGAAGTTCGAGGTAATTGAATCTAACATACTCGGACTGAACTGATTAAACAGGATTCGTTCATCTATAAACATGTCAGAACGTAACCTCTTCACTTCGATATATAAACCATTAAAAAATCGCTTTGAGATATCAAGAATATATTTGACCAGTGTCTTGGCACTGAGAGAACCAGTGGAGGGTTATTTTGTACTTCATGAAGAATTTTCTTTTCCAAGTTTTATAGGCTTTTTCTGGAGACAGCAAGAAGGAAACAACTCTGAATGTCATCGTAGTGAAGAGTTTATTTTGCAGGATTTATTGAACTATAGTACCTATGGATACCAATGGAATTAATAGACTTTGTGCAGTAACGATGATGTACCAATAGAATAATAATCAAGGTATTAATTTTGAAAATATATAGACAAGGCATAATAGCCTGTCAGTGAAAACCAGGGGAATTTATAGGCAAAGGTACGATGTTGATGCAGTTACTCAGTGGAATGGCAGCCGTCGCTCTTGTGACGCACATTAACTTTTAAACCCGAGGTGCCACTAAGTTTGGAAAGAAAAATGCTGCCAAATCTCTGAGGACATCAGGTGTTTGTGTGTGTGTGTGCGTGTGTGCGCGCGTGTGTGTGTGTGTGTGTGTGTGTGTGTGACAGAGAGAGAGAGAGAGAGAGAGAGAGAGAGAGAGAGAGAGAGAGAGAGAGAGAGAGAGAAACAGTGCATCATCCACTCACGTGATGTAGTGCTGTCTACTTCTTCCTTAGCCTTTATCATTCTTTTTCGGTGCTTGCCCTCCTCTCTTCCTATTTCTTTTTCCATCTTTCCTTTCTCTTCTTATTGCCTTTCTTTCCTTTACAGGTGGCTTTACATTGAGTGACAACCCAAATGGTTTCCTGTAAGCCAAGAAACCATTTACAGCGCTGGGTGGTAACCATATAAACAAAACGTACGTGCTCCCTACGTGTCAGCAAGTGGGTTGGTGGAGGGTTAGTGCTCCTCCCCGTAAAACAAATCACTCAAAATCAAATGACCATCTTTTACGGGATTATGGCGTCTGGCAATAGATAGATGGACACTCAAACTCATACAGTATATTTTGTATCCTCTTCACGAACTAACATACCATATCCATCCACCACCATCTTGGCCATCCACGACGCCTCAGTCACAAAATACACAGTCTTTCTATGTAGTATTACCATCAGTGTATTTTACTCTACCAGTAGTTCTTTTCCCCTTTCAGCCCATCCGTTACCCTCAGTACCCTGATATTCCCCCACCTCTCACCAACTCTTCCCCTCAGGCAGTCCTCACCCCGCTCCTCCAAGGATCTTCACAGTTTTTCATACCACTATACCCAAGGCAATCTCTCTCTCATTTTTCGTTTTTTTCTTCCAAAGCTATCCTTACTTTTTTCTCTACCTATCCTCACCTTTTAGTTCTCATCGCACAACTCTCCTCACCTTTCTCTCTTCTTTCCCACCTCTCCTTTCTCTTTTCTTCCCCACCTCTCCTCACGTCCATCTTTTCCATCTCTCTACCGTTCTCTTTTCTTCCCCACCTCTCGTCGGTCCCATCTTATCATCCTCTCCTCTCGTTATTTCTCTGTATCCTGCGTCAACTCTCCCCAGCCGCTCCCACTAACATTCTGTGTCTTACCACCTTCCTCTTTCCCTCTCCATTGCCCTCCAACGCATATCCACATTTCTGTCTCCTTCTCCACACTTCCTCACCTTCTCACCACAGTCGCTGTGTCTGCCCACCTGTAAATCGTATCTCCCCTCGCTTCCCCACCTATGGTCTCTCACACCAGTTCCTCACTCACTTCTCAGCAAGTCTCACCGCCTAGGTCTTGAATCATTACGTCTCATTTGTTTCATCATCATCAATCTCTCTCTCTCTCTCTCTCTCTCTCTCTCTCTCTCGTTTGTTTTGTGTTCATGCCATCCAGTCTTCCCTCCTCCTCCTCCTCTACTCTTTACCGTTTGCTTTCCTTTCTCGCTCACCCTCCTTTCCCCTTCTTCCCCTCCCCCGTCCTCCTCCTCTAATGCTAGTGCTTCTGTAATCTCAGCCTTCCTCATCCTCTTTATTGCTCTTCCTCCCTACTTTCCTTCCCATCCTGCCTCTTTCCCGCTTTCTCCCTCCTTTCTTCCATCCTTCGTCGATCCTCCCTCCCTTCCTCCTGTCATTCCAATGCTCCCTTTCATCTCAGGTTTCCTTATTCACTTTTGTTTCCTTCACTCCTCCTTCCTCCCCCACCCCCCTGTTTCTACTTCTTCCTTCTTCCTACCCTCTTCTCCTCTTTCGCTCCTGTAAACTGTTTCACGTATCATCTTCCTTTCCTTTCCATTACCGTTTTGTCTATTCGCTCCATCCTTCCTTCCTTCTTCCTTTCTTTTCTTTTCCTTCCATCCTTCTTCCTTTCTTTTCTTTTCCTTCCATCCTTCTTCCTGTCTTTCATTATCCTTCCTTCCTTCTTCCTGTCTTTCATTATCCTTCCTTCCTTCTTCCTGTCTTTCATTATCCTTCCTTCCTTCTTCCTTCTTTTCTTTCTTTCTTTCTTCCCATCCCATCCCATCCCATCCCATCCCATCCCATCCCACCCCTTCCCTTCCCTTCCCTTTCTTTCCTTTTCCTTCCTTCCTTCCTACCTCCTTTCCTTTCTTCCTCCTTCTGTGACCTTTCCCCTTTCCCCGCCTCCCTCCTTGTCCTCCTTTAATATTATTCTAAGCTTGGCTCTCCTTTTTTTTTTTTCCATACTCCTCCCTCGTTCCCCCTCTTGCTTCCCTCTCCCTCCCTCCCTTCCCATTTCCTCCACTCCTCCCCCCTGCTCCTCCCCTCCTCCCTGTCTCCCCGTTGCCCAGTATGACCTCATTTAGGTGCGAGATGTTAGCATAAGGGTTTTTGGTGGCTGCAAAATTGGTCACTGACGATATATAAGAACCACACCATTGTACTGTTTTTATTATTCTTATTATAACTTTTCCTCAGTGATTCATTTGATCATATACTTTTAATAAGATTTTTTAAACCATGTTTCTTTTCACCTATAACTGAGATAGGAACCTGGATTGTAAAGTGATGGTTGTGTAGGTTAGAGTGGGTATAGTGATATCCTGAGTATGTCATGTTGTGTTACAGATGCACTATATAGATTATATTCCAGATACAAACAGCGATTAAGAGAATGTAAATATAATAATTATGCTTAAGAAATCGCTAAGGATAATGTGCTACGATATGTCCTGTGTCAGCAAGAATTCGGCGCCATATTTAGGTAAGAAGGTTAAATATCTCCTTGGCGATTTATTTTGCATATTATTCTTTGTTATCCTATTTTGTTTAATTTTTTTAGTACAGGTATCCATCACCTATGTATTACACTAGAGAATATTAATGTGGTAAGTACAAGTACAGGGAGAAGGAAACTAGTCAGTAAGCGGTGCTACGTAGTGTACAGCACCAAGCAGAATGCGGTCCAGTAGGTTTGTATGTTGTGGAAAGGTTGGTCACGGCACCTGACATCAGTGGGGGCAGCAGAGGATGACATTTCTACCTAATACAACCACGCCAATTAGTTTACAGTTTAATTGTCATTATTTCTGCAATGTAGTTTCAACCTTGGGTCCTTGCATCTTAATTTTCTCCTCTTCTTATCTTGACCATAGCAGCGATGTTTACGTTTTACATCTCCTCCTCCTCCTCTTCCTCCTCCTCCTCCTCCTTTAGAAGTTTAGATATTCGTTTGAATTTTTGTCTGGGATAGGAAGGCTGAAGGCCTGTGTGTCTGGCCCGCTGCTGGCATCACACGGATATCAGCGCCAGTGAGTTGGTTCATCAGTTGTACCTGTTTAACCCCTTCAGTATGGTGACCTCAAATATTTGTAGCCAATGATATGGGATGTTTATCTTGTTTGTGTTGTTATCGTCTCTTTCTCTTCCCTGGGTGATGGAGAGGGACGCCTTCATGTGGTGGCACCGATATACCTGGCCAACGCTGCTGTCCAGTTATACAAACGTCCCTCAGCTCCATCCCTATCCCCGGAAAAGGGGATGTTGGACTGTCGTGGAATTAAGGGCTACTGCAGCCTGAAGTCCACCGGGTTTACCTTTCACATGAACCTGGGCCAACAACTGCTGCAACTCACTTCCTGGTTTTTCCTTTGTTGCGTTTGTCTCCCTTTTACCTCACTGTTGCTTCGCCTCGGCTCCCTCTTCCCGGTCATTTTCCTTTTCCTTGTTTCTTTCCCTCTCTCTTGCTCTCTGACCTTCACCCTCCCTCTACTCTTTTTGTTTTTTCATTGTCCCCCCCCCCTCTCTCTCTCAAAATCTTAGTTCCATCTTTTTTTTTGTTTACCTTCCTCATATCCTAAGTTTACCTTTCATCTCTTCTTATTATTAATTCTCTTTCATCTCCATTTTCCCTATCTTTGTACCTTGCCTTCTTTCCATCTCATTTTCCTCTTCTCTCCTACTCTTCTAGTTTTCCCATATTATCTGTTTTTCGATTTTTCCTCTGAGTTTCTCTTCCCCCGTCTCCTCCCAGTCTCTTCCTCTCCATCCCCTTCCTTCTCAATTACTGCTTTCCTCTCTAATTCCTCGTCCTCCTCTCCTCTCCAGTGTCTCTTCCTTCCTTCCTCCTCCCAGTCTCTCCCTCTCCATCACCTTCCTTCTCCGTTACCGCTTCCCTCCATAGGTATACCTTTGTTTAGTAGAGTTCTCCACTAAAGTGCCAAAAACGATTGTGCCCAAAACCCTAAAGGCCAGGAGGATATAAGATATATCACCGTTTTTCGTGAATTCCGCTTGCTTCCCACTGAAAAATATAAAACAGACTGTGCAGCATAGCTGCAGAAAACACGCTGTGAGGGGAGGAAGTAGTAATTTTGCTGTGTGTTTTGTTGTAATCTGGGAGACCATTAACGCTGTAGAGTGAACGTACAATAATGGTGAAAGTTAGTGTTTGTAATGAACTAGTAGGGGATGTGTGTGTGTGTGTGTGTGTGTGTGTGTGTGTGTGTGTGTGTGTGTGTGTGTGTGTGTGTGTGTGTGTGTGTGTGTGTGTGTGTGTGTGAAAGTGAGAGAGAGAGAGAGATGGGGGAGGGAAAGTGGATCAGGGTGATAAAGGTGAAGAAAAGTTGTGTGCAAGGGGTTGAGGGAGGGAGGAGGAGCGATTTGCAGTGATGGATGTTGTGAAACTCCTCCTGCCGCTTCTGCCCCCGCCACCTCAGTCTTTTTCCTCCTCTTTTAACACTGCTCTCATAGCTTTCCTCCTCGTTCTTGCTCGTCCTCTCTCCTCCTCCTTATGCAACCCTTTCCCTCCCTCCCCTCTCGCTTCTTCCACTCCTGGTCCCGCTGCACCTCTCCTTCTCCCTGTCTCCCCGTAATATGACCACATCTGGGTGCAGGATTTTAGCATAAGGGTTTTTAGCGGTTGCAAAATTGGTTTATGGTGATAATAAGAAGCAGACCACTAGTAGCGGCCATGGCCGTAATTGAGGGATATACAGTACTGGTGGGAATGATGGCCGTGTTTGTGGTTCCGTACAAGAGATGGTTGATGAGATACGCAGTTGAGGGAAACATGTGGAAATGGTTACCGGGTTTGTAGTTTTGTAATAGTGATGGTTGATGATCGTAGAACCAGGCCACTGGCAATTACCATAGGCTTAATCGAGGGAAAGACAATATAGGTGGGAATGATTACCGTGTTTGTGGTTCTGTAATAGTGATGGTTGACGAGATAAAGGCAGCAGACCACGAATAGCGACTGTAACCGTATGATCACAGGTCTCATCTCAAAGATGTCGCCTTTTTACATTATATTTTTACCATCACCAAAAGCTTGACGGTATGTTAGACTTAGGGATGACTTCTCTTGGTGAAGTGGCTGGAAACGTCATCCTAAACGCTTTAAATGTCCATTGATTTATTCTTGCTATAGCCAGCCAGTTTTATTTAGCCTGAAAAGAGCCTCGTAGTAAAGGGGTGAAGAATACAGTCAGTAATGGATCGTCTTTTCATGGATGCAAAGGTTGTGGCGAGAGTAGACGCGTGAAAAGTGATATCCCTTAACGTAAATCACATGCATAAATCCATATCATATAAATCTTGTGCCATTTTTTAAAGCACCGTATGTGGACACAAATTTGGTGTTAGCCATGTATCAGTAAGGCTATGGTGGTCACTGGGGGCCGTACAGTTGTCTGGTGGGCTTTACACACGTTCTGGTACCTTTTTATAGTTTTTGTAGTACCGCCAGGCAGTGTTGCTACGACTGGGAGATACTTCACACTGGAAGAGGTAGATACACACTTAATTAACCCCCTCAGCACGAGAAGGGTTTCTTGGAACCATCTTTGTTAGCAACAATATAAGAGAAGTAAAGGGCGTCGTTTTGTAAGGAGTTAATATCGACATGGTTAGCAAAATTAGAATGAAAGATGGTATTTGCGAGAGATATCCAGAAACAAGCTCGGAAAGAGGAGGAATTGGGAAGCTGTCAATACAGAGTAGAATACAGGCCTTGGGGTCATATCCTCGATCTTATCAGTTTATTATTTACAGTTGCACGAGCTGATAGAATTAAGGCCATTACTGTATCCTCTCGCTGACCAGGCTGTTGTGTGCACGGGACTTTCTACTGTGTCTGTGGTTATGAATTAATTCAGTTGTATAACAGAGTTACACGAGTAAATCGGTTAAGAGGCTTATGTTTTCACACTGCACACCGTTTATCGTATTATCAGCAGTTGTAGTTGGCTGCTGCTCTTATATCTGCAAGTATATAAGCCCTTTCAATAACATAGCATTTTGTTTCTTTTTTTCTGCAACTAATTGGTTCTACTCAAAACACAATGTTATTCTTGTAGGCAAAGTAAAAAAGAAAAATAGCTCGGACTCATTTACTTCTTACCTACTTGGAGACTTCCCCAGGCAGAATAAAGTCGTTTGACAGCATCAAGAATAATGTAAATGTCGTTTTCAGTGAACATGTCGGGATAAGTAGGGTAACCAGGGAGCCATCGCAGGTTCATGATGATGTAACGTTGCATTAAATTATGTCACAAAACAAGGCAGTGCGGCGCTGTGGTTGGCGTGCTGGTGTTGTGGTGGGTGCTGTGGTAGAGTGGGATGGTGTAAGCTGATATATAACCTGATCGTGGTTTGGTGTTTATGGTGTGTTGATATAGCATTGTGGTATATTGTAAACTGATAGTGTAATCAAAAACTGATAGTGTAATCAGATCATGTTATGGAATTAATGGTGTGTTGATATAGTGTTGTGGTATGTTGTGGTGTAAACTGATAGTGTAATTTACTCGTGTTTTCGTGTTCATGGTGTGTTGATAAAGCGTTGTGGTATATTGTACTGGAAAAATCAAGGTCGTGTGGCTGTGTTGAGTAAGATGTATGATATAGTGTCAGGTAACGGTAATAAATTTGTGTATTGTGAAGTGTGAGGTAATGCGTTGGTTTTGTAGTGTCAGGTGTGTGGTTTAGTGTAATGGCGTGGAATGGTGTGTCGATGTACAGTTGTGTGGTGGTGATGTGATGTAATGTGAAGGTGCAGTGTAGTGTATTAGTGCTGTAGTGTGAGGTGGTGTTCTGTGGTGTACGGGCAGTGTTAAGGTGTGGCTTGGTGTAATGGTGTTTTATATTTTGCTGAGTTTTCTTCTGGCGTGGTGCTGGTGTGCAATATTAGTTATGTGGTAAGTATGATAGTTTGGTCTCCAGTATAGCCTGTGGTACCGCTTTAGGCAGTGCTTTGGTTTAATGTGGTGATGTGGGTTGGTGTGCTGTGGTGTAGTACGATGGTGTGGTGAGTGAGGTAAATATGATGGTGTGACGTCGAGTTGTGGTCATTGCTAAAGTGTGTCAGTGTTGTGTGGTTTGTGGTAGTGTGTGGTATGACCTCAGGTGATACTGTGGTGCCAAGGTATTGTTTGGTCTGGGGGATGTGCTGTGAATATCTGCACACTCCACTCCAACACAGGACTGCAATTGGGCCTAGTACGTTGTAATATGTGGTAATATTGTACAGTGTAATGCCGTAGTGCCCTGCAGTGTTGGGTAATGTTATGTAATGTACTTGGTCGTGAGTTAAGAGAGCAAGCTTATGGTGTCGTCAGATATACAGCCTTATGTTTCCTCCCAACCACGATAAAACACACTGAATGACCCACTTGTCCCAGTGCTTGAGTCTGTGTGCTAATTCTGTATCTGTGTGCTGTTGCGGTGATATTGTCGCGTGCTTTGTAGCCGTGCCTCCCGGGCTGTGCTTAACTGACTGTACTGTGAGATGCTTCTCTTAATGTGCTGTATTTCCTTTTTTTGTTACTTTGGTGCATCTCTTGTGTCAGCAAATATACTCCTTGTTCAGTGTTTGTGTTTGAAAATAGTTTTTGTTGCACTGTTTTTGTTGTGCCACTGTTAGTATGCTGGTACTGTATTCGTCAGTGTATGCTTCGCCATTTGACAGTGCTTTTGTGTCTATACAGCTTTTGTTTCTGTGTTGTGCTGTACCTCTGTTGCTGTCAGTTTATGTTCTGTTTGCGATGCGATGTGGTGCTTCTCTTCCTGTGCATATATTATTATACTACTGTTACTGCTACTGTAATTTTATTATACTACTGTTACTGCTACTGTAATTCTATCTCTATTGTCCTAACCCTTTCCCTTTACTCCTCCGAGGTCCTTATATATATATATATATATATATATATATATATATATATATATATATATATATATATATATATATATCCAGCAGTGCTATTTCCGCAAGTATTTCATTAATGCCAAGCAACTCTGCACGTAACCGACCCAGTTCCAGACAAAAAAGAGCAAGACCAAAATGTTTAAGTCTTGTCCCAGAATTCTTAGAAATCTTGTTGATGACCAGAGCTCGGGGTCTGAGGCAAGCAACTTTAATCTGGGATTACATCTGCACATTAGTCTCAGCATTTCTGAATTATCTGTTTTTGACCAGCGGAGTACGATGCTGTCTCTTGTATTATATTACTGTTACAGCAAAACGATTTCCTTTCAATTAAGGGAAGACATCTTGTAGTGCAGTGGTTAGAAATATTATCCCGTAGCCCCTTCAGTACAGTGTTTGTTTTGTTTTATCTTACTGCTGCAACCTGCAGTGGTTAGAAATATTATCCCGCAGCCCCTTCAGTACAGTGTTTGTTTTGTTTTATTGCTGCAACCAAACTATTATATTCATCTTATGGGAAGTCTCTCGTACTGGAGGCATTACTGTTGTTATGTTTCTCCAAAGCTTAATATAATCAGTTAAAGCCAGCAAAAAGTAACTATACTGTATAGAGCTTAGTTGGCTGAAGGGGGCAGACTGAAGATTGTTCTTAGCCCCATCACAAGAAGGATTGTGGTGGGTTCTTATTGTCGGACCCGTTACTCCCAGTCCTTTATGTATGCAACAGGTCAACTCTGGAACTGTCTCCCTTTGTCTGTATTTCCTACTGCCTATGATCTCCAGTCCTTCAGACCCAGTGTGTCCAGGCATCTCTAAGTGAGCGGATCTTGAATTTGGCTCTCTGTTATCCTGTATTTTTTTCTTCTTGCAGGGAACAATCTTGCAAGCCCCTGACCTTTGGTTCCTACTTTCTTGTATAATTTTATATATATATATATATATATATATATATATATATTTATTATATTTCAGAGAGAGAGAGAGAGAGAGAGAGAGAGAGAGAGAGCTGGAAAGAGGAGGGAGGTTTAGTGGGCCACAGGTCATTTAACTCTTCCAACACAAGGGGTCTGTCCTAAGCTAAACACATCAGGTATTAAGACTACACTACAGATACATTCACGGACTAATCTGTTAAAAGCTTTCAGCAGACTCTACCAGCTTGAAAATGTCTCCTAATAAAGTAGAATAGATTGGTGGTAATATTAATAGTATATAAGCACGGCATCGTAAGGGGGTTGAACCGGTGTGTGTAGATATTACCATTAGTTTTTGAAGTAATGTTTTATTATTGGTGTGAGCAGACTATTTTGCTCTGTTTTGGAGAGCATCTTACTAGTCAGTGGCGTCACAGGAGACGGTATTTAAACCCTACAGGCTGAATATACCTTACAAGGTGAAGAAAATCATCTGAAGTTAGGCAGAATGACATGAAAGAGACGTGATAAGATATAGGGGTTGTTCAAGACCATAAAGCCTGACTGGGCTCTCTCTCTCTCTCTCTCTCTCAAAAATCGCTGATGGATAGCAGTGTATCTCCAGTTTTATCGCGACACCTCCGACAGTAGCAATTATCTCCAAAGTCCTCCTCTCTCTCTCTGGATTGGAGAGAGAGAGAGAGAGAGAGAGAGAGAGAGAGAGAGAGAGATTATAGTATAAATCATTCTAGGATATACAGTTAGAAAAACAAACTACAAAATTAACGGCACAATAAAATACAGGAAAACAAAGTAACCTTTGTAAATTGCATTATCCTGTATGATTATATTTACTAATGGGATACTGGATCCTCTGTGTATACGTGTATGTTTTTTTTTTTAACATATACAGGTGTGTGCGTTCCTGTGTGTATATATAGGTTGTGTGTGCCTGTGTATATGCGTGATTGCATAATGTGTGTGGGGATGGGGGTGGGTGGGTGGGTGGGTGTGTCGGGGGATATGGGAGGGTAAGTGGATGTGTGACTTAGAAGGACCCAAAGATTTTTTTAGATGAGCCAGTTGTGTAAAGAGTTATTTTTATTCCGTCGATGCAGCAGGTCTTTGTTAATTAGCAAGACTGAAATGTAATGTGTCACTGGAGTGAAGCAGTTAATGGTACTAGTCCGCAGGCCCTTTGCTACGAGGGGTCTATCATAATTTAAATAAAGTTAGCCTAATTGCAAGAGTAAAGTAATTACTCCATTCTGATAGGGTTAGGAGAGTAAGTGGATTTTATTCGTTTTTGGCTATCCGGTACATTCTAAATGATTTTAGGTGTTTGTTGACGTGCATCTGTATACTAAGTATGTGTTTATGTGAGAATTATGACACAGGGAGGTGCCATTGGAGTGATGCGTTGGCTTATAATCAGCATAGACATGCACACAAATTTACCATCGTTGCCTTGTCATAACTTTGATTTAGCTTTACAGGAAGGCCAGACAAAGGAGAGTGTTGAGTGTGTAGTTCTTCCTGCAGGATTTATCTCTGTTGCTGGGGATAATTTATCGCATTTCTTTCTTTCCTCCTCCTCCTCCGCTTTCTTCTTTTTCTTCTTCTTCTTCTTCGTCATCGTCGTCGTCGTCGTGTGTTTGTGTGTGTGTGTGTGTGTGTGTGTGTGTGTGTGTGTGTGTGTGTGTGTGTGTGTGTGTGTGTGTGTGTGTGTGTCAGCCCTGTATAGGAACTGTCAAGCCATAAAGTCACCAGGTATACTTGAATTACTTTGTCCATTTGTGTTGCTGGTGTATTAGTAAAGAGAAGGCCATATTTTCTGACTGCCTTTTATGGATCAGTTGTGAGGATCAGCTGTGGTTGGTCTGCATGTTACGTTACACAGCACATTCAGCAGCAAGGCATAGAAACTTACCACGCCTGGGTTACGCAAATGAACATCCGAAATTAGGGACCTGTCTACACAGTCCCACTCACAGATTTGATCGTATGGGTTTTTATTTCCATGAGACCGACGTATTAAAATAGTTTATAGTGAAGATAATACCGTTTGAACCCGAGTTAAACCTTCCCCAGGTAGCCTGATTATACTAATATTGTTTTGTATAATTATTACATTAATTGTTGTATTCCATCACTACCAAGACGTATATTTTATATGATTCTTGCTGTCGCCAGACGATCTTATTCAGATCAGGAAACTTTCGAACCAGTTGTACTCTTTGCAGTACTAGATGACGACCCTGAATTTTAGAAAGGTAAAAGTACAGAAGTACTAGATAGATTAGAGACCATGAGGACGGTTCAATGGAGCGTCGCTGAAGTCTGCAGCACCGAAGCAAATTGCGTCCAAAATTTTTTTGTGTGTGACTGACTGAGTGGGCCGCTCCAAGAGACACTCCTGTATCCAAAAAGGATGTGCACGCATCACTAATCAATCAATCAATCATTTCCTGTGACACCCCACGGGATGCATAGGGCCTCAATGAACTCTCTCCACCAATATTTGTGTCTTGCCATCTCCTTCAGGTCCCACCAACACTCCTCTCCTGCTTCATTTTTCATTGTCCTCAACCAGGTTTCCCTCGGCCTACCTCTACCTCTTCTTCCTCTAGCAGTCCACTCTGGCACATCCTGTATTAAACTGCCTTCTTTTCTGTATATGTGCCCCAGCCACTTCCAGCGAGACAGTCTTAATATACATATTTATTAACTGGTTCCACTCTCGTAATATCCCTTACTCTTGCATTTGTAACTCTGTCTTGCCACTTTACCCCAAGAATCCTTCTCAGTATTTTATTCTCAAATCCTAATACTTTCTGATCTGTTGCAATTGTACTGTGCCATGACTTATGCCCATAATTTAAATTGGTCAAACCATGGACTTGTAAATTTTCACTTTAGTATGTACCGAAAGCATATTATTATTCCAAACAGATTTCAGCATTCCAACAGCTCGCCAAGCCTGTCTACTCCTCTCCTCAATTGCATTGTTTAATGATCCATTAGATGATACAATCGTTCCCAGATATTTAAAGTTTTCTACATTCTTCACCACATTATTCCCAATTACACAATCGATTTGGTTCTCCACGTTCATAATACTAATTTCAGTCTTTCCACAATTTATTACCAATCCCACTTTTTCTCCTTCCTCCACCAGACAATCAAGCACCCTCTGCATCTCGTAAATACTTCCGCAAATCAGTACAATATTATCAGCATAGTCCAAATCCATCAGCTTCTTATTTTCTTTCAATAATATACAATAAAAAGTCTTCGGGCTGAAAAGGTTAAAGAAAATAACTAAATATTGTATTGAACACATCACGGAATAACTGAACCATTAGAAAATCCCAATAGTCCAGACAGGACGTTTGTTAACTTTCGCCAACTTTCATTTATCTTGGAAAGAAAAAATACAGGGAGGATAGTTTTCGTGTTTGGCAGTGTGTGCGTTTGTGGTGGTGAAAAGCATGTGTGAGAGATGAAGGGAGGAGACACGTGGGAGATTTTGTGGTTTTTATTGCGTCCGCTTATTTTCTTCCCCCTGAATCCTTCTTTCCTCCTCATTTTCTTTTCTGCTTTCTTTCTCCCTCACTGCCACTTCTCTTTCTTTCTTCAAACCCTCTTTTCCGCTCTCCTTCTGTATGTCTCCCCTCCCCCCTCTACATCCCTCTCTTCTGTACTGTTCCCTCCTCTTAATACGCTTCCCTCACCTTTTCTAGCCTGGCCTTCCCTCCCCTCTTTGCCCGTCTAACCTCCTCTTTAGCTCTTTATCCCTTTCTTACCTCTCAGTCCAAGCCCTCTTTCTCTGTTACTCTCTCCCCTCACTTCATCCGCCTCCGCTTTACTTTCCCTCTTGTTCTAAACCCTTCTCACTTCCCCTCCCTTCCCGCCCTGCCTTCACTTCTGCATTCTCTCCTACGCAACATTCCTCCCCTTCCTGCGCCATAAAACAGAAAGTAACTTGAGCCCCAGTCGAGCCGTGTCACGTGAGATTTATGTTCTATATTTCCTCCCTAAATTACAGTTCATGGACTTAGCCAGCAGCAGCCAGTGCAACCTGCTGGCACAGAAAATACATCCCATGGTTTCCCTTCATTATTCTTTCTGTATTAAGCTGTGGAATGGGTAGTGCGGTCTGGAGATGTACCAGCCTCTCGGGAATGGGAAGGATTATGTACTGATTTCCAGCTAATTCTCAAAGAAGGTAAGAATGGAAAAATAAAGTCCGACTCAAAGACTGGGAATCAGAAACAGGTTGGGATAGTTATGTCCACTTGCAGTGCTTCATAATAAGAGTAGCAGCCTTTGTGTTATCGTTTTTTAGAGTACTTGTGATAAAATAATACAAGTTGTGAGTGCTTAATATTAGTGTGTTATAAGACTTATTAGCTACTTTGTGTTAAGGTGACGTCTTTAGATGTAAGTGGTTTTGAAATAACGAGTGTGCATGTGGTAGGTGTTACGATAATTTGTGTGATGATGTAGCAATATATTTAAGGAGTTATGATGCCTAGTATGTACACCTATAATGCTTTGGTAAATTGTGGGAATGTTTGCTGGTGATGCAATGATGTGATGTAATGTGATACGGGTGTTTACTGTGTTGTGGTGAAATGTTGTGTGCTGTGGGTGCTTATGGTATGTGATGCGGGTGCTTACTGTCTTGTGGTGACATGCTGTGTGCTGTGGGTGTTAATGGTACACAAACAGGATGAACAGCAAGTGAGGCCATATATAGACGTTGTTGTTTTGGTATCTCACCACTTACACAAGTAATCATAGGCAGAAAGGTGTGCGTCACAGCAAGGGCATACGGATGATTATTTGACAAGACATTAGAGAGCTACAGTTTTTGATATTTGGCAAAGCATAAGTTAGTATGGCATCAGTTTGACCAAGGAAATTATACTAAGGAAGTATGAAAATATGGATGATTATGAATGACAGCTGTAGTAATGAAGCATTGGAAATAACGAATGCACGACGCTTGCTCAAAGATTCAGGGAGGCAGGATGGCGCCTTTTTTGAGGTTCGACGAACCCTTCTCATCTGTGAGACTGTCCTCTTCCTCCATACCCCCTGTGCCTCCCCTCTCTCCCTTCTCTATCTCTTTCTTCCCACTTGACGCATTGTTTATCTCTCAGTCCACATCCTTATTACTGCCCTTCCCTCTCTACCCGTCCCTTCCCCTCCTAACTTCCTTTTCCCTTCCAAACCCTTCCCATCCCTTCCTCTCGGCCCCTTGTTTCCCTCATTATACTTCCCTACATCTCTTCTTGCTCTTCTCTTTGTCTGTTCCTCATTTCCCTTTTCACCCTTACTCTCCTCCCATTTTTTCCGACCATTAATATGATTCCGAGGTAATTAAGGTAATCTGAACTGAAATGAGACTGTGTCAGGATGGAAGCTGGTAACTTGGTTATCATGTCGCCGTGTAGCCTAACGTTAAGGTTTGAGTCAGACTTCCAGCGGTAGCTTGTCAGTCTCCCGCACCCGCTGATTGATATCTTCTGGTGCTAATAAAAATGAAATTATTATTATTTTTTTTTTAGTATGAAAAGTTCCTCCTCCCCTTTTTCGTGGGTATGTGTGCCAGACAATCTGGTGTACAGCTGTACGGCAATTCCCTGCTCTTCCCCGAGCCATGGAAAGGGATAGTGTGAAGAAAACTCTCATGATATCAGCAGTCCAGTGGTTTTAGGCAACAGTATAAACAAAGAAGGAGTAAACAGTGTGCTGTGGTGTGCCCCTCTCCACGGGATGTGGTTATCACCCACATACCCAGCAGGAAAGGTAAGTTGGTAGACTGGATGTTCCAGATGTCATTTTTGTGTTACCCAGTACCCTACTCAAAGGGTCTGCATTGAGCTTCCATTCTTATGGTCTGTAGATATAGTGAATGTTATATGTTCTTATTAAGCACTGCTTTTGCGTTGAGGATAATTTTTTTTAAGATACATCACAGTCGTGAAAAGATACTGTTTTTAACCTTTTAACCGCAGTGTCCTTTTATACGGAAGAAAACTATCGATAGAAAGTAAGAATATAATAACTAAGAATGAGTCTCACTTTCGCATGGTTATTAAAAGAATTTTAATCTATATTTATTATGCTGAATATAATTATCAGGAATCAATGGACTTTGTGCCCCATTTTTTTTTTTAATAGTTGTTCCTAATAAATGAATATAATGTGTACTAATGACGACGAGTTCCTGAAGCATAGTAACGACTTATCGCACCTCATAACAGTAATGTATGGGAATATATAAGGAAAGTGAATATATGCTTGTCTGAATTTCTGTGCCAAATTCAGGTCTCTTTCTGTGCCACACTCAGGTCACTTTCTGTGCCACGCTCAGGGCCCATTCTGTGCTAAGCTTCGGGCACTTTCTGTGCTTCGCTCAAGCCACTTTCTGTGAGACGCCTAGGTCACTTTCTGTGCCACGCTTAGTCACTTTCTGTGCCACGTTCAGGTCATTTTATCTGCCACGCTCAAGTCACTTACTGTGGCACACTAAGATTGCATTCAGGACACTTTATCTGCCATATTTAAATCACAATCTCCGTCTCAAGTCACTTTCATCTTATTCACATCTTTCTTTGTTGCAGCAGGTCATCTTTGCCAAACTAGGTCCCTTTCTGTCACCTATAGTTGTGGATCAGTTTCTCTGCAGTAAATACGGGTTGATTATCTCAAACTTCGGTCATATTTAATTGACATTCAGGTCTTTCTGTGCCACACTTAGTCATTTCATGCCATGCTGGGTTAGTTTCTCTGTCACGCTGGGGCACTTTCTCTGTTACTTTGCCCCACGGTAAGCCATGTTCTCTTTCAAGCTGTGTCACTTTCTGTACCATATTATTTCACTACCACACTCGTTTTCTTTGTCTTAACCATGGTCTCTGGTACATTATTATTATTATTATTTTTTTTTATGTGTCCGACTCTGGGCAAAGGCTTCAGGGCCTATATCTCGGGGGCAGTAGCCTATCCCAAGGCCCAGTAGTCCTTCTACACCTCCACATGTCACCTCTTCGGCGCTAACACCCACCACCCACCGTCCATATTGAATACATGCTAAGGCACCAAAGGCCACTGTTCCTTCCAAGAGAAAAACAGAATACAAGAAAGAGCCAAATTCAAGAACCGATCATTTCGAGATGCCTGGACACACTACGTTTGAAAGACTGGAGATCATAGGTAGCAGGAAATACTGACAGAGTTGACCTGTTTCATAAATGAAGGACTGGGAGTAACGGCTAACTCTTGCATTAGAGAGTTGGACAGAAAAGGGATCAGAGTTTGCTGCTAGACGGGTGCTACGCGTTCGTCGTAGAGGTGGAGGGATGCAGGCAGACAGTTAAGAGGAGCAGTGTCCATTGAAGTGGCGATAGGAAGGAGATAAAGATGCAACAGTGCGGCTAAGAGACAGAAGTTGAAGGGAGCCAGTAAGAGGAGGAGAGTTAATGAGACGCAAAGCCTAGGAAACCGTTTTCGAGGTGGAGGGGTTGGGTGCAGCCAACATTAACCCCTTCACCATTTGGTGGATCTCCTAATCTGAATAACATTGTGTGGAGGCAGCAACGATGTAAGGTTGTGTCGTCGTTAGGCTGTTACTGGTTCATTGATTATCCCTTATAATGTGAACCACCTCCTTAATTGTATATATGCGTCTGCAGAGATCAGTAATACAATCATGAAGAGTTCTGTCCTCGTTAAAAGGTTAATTATGCTTGTTTCTGGATGATGATGCTATCGTCACCACCACCGCCGCCGCCGCCATTTTTATCTTAAATTTCCCATTTATCTTCATCGCAACTCCCACTAAGAGGTACTAGTGTGAAGAAACGGTTACTAATACTCTGCGATTTTGTAGTTACTGCGTTTTTGCTGCCGTGACATCGAATAGAAACCTTGAAATAAAAAAAATATTGAAATCCAAACTGTAGAAGCCACTGCAGACCCATGTTGTATGATATCAGTGAAGAATGCACGCATGTGTGTGTGTGTGTGTGTGTGTGTGTGTGTGTGTGTGTGTGTGTGTGTGTGTGTGTGTGTGTGTGTGTGTGTGTGTGTGTGTGTGTGTGTGTGTCGCTGCAGGAGTGTCTTACGGCAGAGAGTGAGTGCATTTTTTTCCTCCTTTCACTAGGAACTTTGATTGCGATATACAGCATATACTGGGGCGAGAGGGGAGGGGGGTTATGGAGGAAGTGGAATGGGTTGGGGGACAGTGGGAGTGGGGGTCACTAAGGGAAGGGGGAGTTGTTGAGGGAGGAGGGGTCGAGTAGTATATATTCCCAGAAATCGGAGGATAGTCGGTGAACCAAAGAAAGCAGAAGGAAGCTTAGGAGGCAGGATAGTGTAGGAGGTTCGCCGTCACGCTGACAGTATGTCCGTCACTGTGTCAGTCACACAGCGATATAACTGTCACATTTAACCCCGTAACCCAAAAGTGTCTATCTCTCACCTCCACTTACAAGCTAGACAGAGGGGCAAAGGAGACAGAGCAGCACCCACCTCAAGTTAAAACCCCACAACGAGCTATCCAACGCCTCACGACTCTATATTGGCACCAACGATTCCCCACAAAGTAATGACAATAATTCATTTTGGTAAGTAATGCAATGTATACCATCACTTAGAAAAAAAAAAACTGTAAACAAAGGACGTCACGTTGACCTTTGGCTTTACTGCTGCCAGTGCCACAGTGTTGGCAGAAGTGGCCGGAGAGGACTGAACCACCAGGGAAAACTATTGACCATAATAATACCTCAAACAGTTTAATATCAGTCTTAATTATATCTGCCCTTTGTGATGATTATTTTATTGACTTTGTTCCTGTTACACGTAAAGTGCTGTTTTTGGCTTAGGAAAACCTCCGTAGTAATAAATTACATAAATTCCCTATTTACATCGTTCATGCTACTCGCGGAATGCTGTATTTGGCTCAGGAACACATCTACTGACTAAAAAGCACTCAGAGAGCACATACCTCCGTCACTGCAGAATCGGGATCCGGATCTGTCCCAAAATTTAATCAGTTCTGTCTTGGCCCATGGCCCACTTTCCACCAAATTTCATTGAAATTCATTGAGAACTTTTGGAGATACGGTGTGAACAAGCTGACAACAAGTTCCGGATCACAACCAAAATCTAATCAATTGTTCCATGGGCCATACCCTACCCACCAAAAACATTTCAGCAGAATCGGCTCATAACTTTTTGAGTAATCCTGCTGGCACACAAACGGACAAACAGACAAACCAACCAAGGCGGGCAAAAACATAAACCTCTCGGCGGAGGTAAATGATAAAACACAGCCAATCCCTTCATAGCCCCTCAGATCCAAGAAAGCCCTGTCCATAGGTAGGTCCGAGGCAAGGTTACTCATGATCCAGATCATTTAAGGTGTGGGAGACCACCGTACCGCCAGCGTTTACATAATTGAAGTCCTCCGGCCACCTCTTGGATTCGTTCCACAGTACGTTAACGCACCACCTTCTCTGGTCCCACACTTTTGCCATCAGATCACCAAGGCGTCTTAAAGGATCTGAAGTGTTTCTCTACCTTCTGATTTTTTTCATTCATTCATTCATTGCCAGACGCCATGTATCCCAAACGGGGTGGCCAACGGCTTAGAGTTAATTGTTTTACAGGGAGGGGCACTAATCCTTCACCAACCCCACTCGACACGTAGGGATGCCAACAGCATCTGGTGTTCCCAGGTGGTCACCCATCCAAGTACTAACCAGACCCAACGTTTTTATTCTGATTTGCAGAATAAAAAATAGTCTTCGTAGATCACTTGTCCAGCACGAATCCTTTTCCTCAGACTTAAAACGTCTGTTATACGTTAAAAGAATACTAATGAGTGACATCCTGGCGTACAAAGGGTTAATGGAGGTAATGATATAACCCTTGTCTGCTATGGGTCTCTCTCACATTAATAGAATCATCTGCCAGTAACCCTGATATAATACCGAAGTCACCCACTGCACTACAAACGGTTCACATCCTCACAACGAAGGTGAATTGTTACCAGTGCTTTACGAATATAATAATTTATTTATACCAGTGCTAGTCACGTGAGGGGAAGACCGTCCACGGGTTCACTGACATTCACTGAGCCTCATTATTTGTTCCGATTTGGTCCATTCCTCATCATCCATCTCATTACTCTTTAAATTCTCTCTCTCTCTCACACACACACACACACACACACACACACACACACACACACACACACACACACACACACACGGGATACAGGTGGGACTTAATGTTGTTGTTGGTGCCTTTGTAATGATGCTCAAATAATGAAGGTTAGTGTTTACACTCTATGCCCCGTCTGACTCTGAGCGTTGTGTTGCTGTGTGGGCAGGGAAAACTTCGGTGTCTGGGTTTGATGATAATGTGATGCTAGTGTGTGTGTGTGTGTGTGTGTGTGTGTGTGTGTGTGTGTGTGTGTGTGTGTGTGTGTGTGTGAGAGAGAGAGAGAGAGAGAGAGAGAAAGAGAGAATAAAACACTGTGAGGGCTTAGGTCAGGTGAGCGTAGCACCAAACTTGGGTCAAGAACCCTCTGTCCCCAACAAGTTTCCAGATAATAGCTGTTCGTGTAATATCAGCCGCCACCATTCCCCTGCGCCCAATAAAGCCAGCACGAAACGACCATAAAACTAAAATAATATTTCAAATACAGTTTGTAATATTGTGTTGTGAGGGAGCCGTTCTTCAGCCGCACAAACAATGTTTCAGATTGTTATGTTCTCAAATACATTTTTTTTTTTTCATACGGAAATAAATCACGTTTTCACTCATTTTCATTGATGTTATTACCACGTCAATGTGCACGGAAACACAGTCACTTACAGCTGTATCTGCTGGCTGTTGCTGACAAAAGTGCATGTATTACTGCCTTATGCAAGCGGCACACCGGCAGGAAAGTTGGAAAGAGGTAACGACGGAGGGGTGAAGGTTATAGTCTTTCATGGCTATTTTGTCTCCCATTCATACAGGGGTGGGGTTGGGGAGGGAGCTTCCTGGTTTGCAAAAGCAATGAAATGTAACAAGCAGAAACACATGAAAATTTAACTGTTACCGACTAGTGGATTCAATAACCATCAGAATGCTAAACAGGAGTTATAATTATTACACTGGTATTAATATTACACTGGTATTAATTAACACCTTCATAATGTCAGCTGCTTTTCGTCCTATCTCCTTCCCTTTTCCTCATTCATTTCTTTTCCCTCTCAGTGTAATTTCTTTTCCTTATCACCTGCTCCTTATACTCTCCCTTTTTGTTCCTTCACCCTTTCGCTCTCTCTCGTATCTCCCATTTTTGTCTTTCACGTTTCCCTTCCTCGTTCTTTCTCTCCCTGCCATATCTCTCGTTTTGCCTTCATAATTCCCTTACCTATTCCACTTTCCTTTCCTCTCTTTGTCATTTCTTTCCCTTTCCCTCTCATCCCCCTCATTATATTCTCCACCCCTGCCCTCTCGTCGCCTCCACCTCCGTCAGTTTAGTATGTCAGAGGTTGGTGTGTCTGGCCGGTGTGTCTTGGTGCCGTATTCTCAACAACATGTGTTAAAGGACACGGGAGTAGTGACACATGAGAGGTTACACAGGACCCTACAGGTATACTGGGTGGTGTTAGAGGCTCGTAGCACCTCTTCCTAAGCGATTCGTTTTGCATAATGCACCTTCAATTCCCGTTCATTTAAATAATATCTTTTTAATATCGCGACAGTTTGCATCAATGACGCGCAGGAGAATGTTGTGGTGTAATATGCAGATGTAAATCGCTGAGGAAAAGGTGCTGCACAGCTTCCTATACCACTTGCAGTATGACACACAGTTAGTAATACCTGGTGTTGGTAGCTTTTTATGCCACTTGGGGGAGGCGATGGCTTGATCGGTAGAGAGGTAGCCTGCAGCCCTACCGAACCCAGGTTCAAATCCCCGCTGGGGCAGGGAACAGTTTATGGATTTGAATTTCATAAAAGCAGACTTTACCGATCTACCAAAAGACCCGCCGACATGTCGTAAAAATACTCCCACTAATACCAATACACCAGTCCTGTATGAGACAGCCCTAGCATGTATTCAGTATGGACGGTGAGTGTTAGTGACGAATTGGTGACATGTGGAGGTGTATATTATGTTGGAGGACTACTGGGCCTTGGGAACAGGCTGTGAAGCCAAAGCAAGAGTCGGACACAAAAAAAAAAAAACACAAAAAAAAAACAATACGACCCACAGTTAGTAATACCTGGTGTTGGCAGCTTCCTATGCCACTTACAATACGACCCACAGTTAGTAATACCTGGTGTTGGCAGCTCAGGTAAGTACACAGAGCCAGGTGACACACGGGCGGGGACAGACGGGCACAACATCCGCTGCTTCACCAAGTTATCACCTTTAACTCTGTCTGTCTATCTATCTATTGCTAGACGCCTTAATCCCATACGGGGTGGCCACAAACAAATCGCCTCTACGTCGCCCTGTCCCCCGCCATTTCACTGCCCAGCTCCCAGCTCACACCCCCCTCCCTCATATACCTCTCCACTCCATCCCTCCATCTCATTCGTGGCCTCCCCCTCTCTCTCTCCCCCTCCACCTCACTCGCATACACTCTCCTCGTCAGTCTCTCACTCTCCATCCTCTCCACATGGCCAAACCACCTCACTGTGTTTCTCCTAACTCTTTCTATCACATCCACATCCACACCACAACTCTCCTTACATCCTCATTTGTCAGTCTGTCTCTCCAGGTGACTCCACATGTTTCTCTCAAATAATTCATTTCCACTGCTCTCACTCTTGACTTGTGTCCATCCAACAAGGTCCAAGCTTCACTTCCATACGTTAGAGTTGGTATCACAATACTTTCTCACTTCCATGCTCACTTCCCTGTTTCTTATCACTGCTTTCAAGGAACCAGCAACCTTTCTTCCTTGTTGTACCCTTTCAAGCACTTCACCCTCCAAACTTCCATCCTTACTCATCACACTACCCAAGTACTTAAAAGTACACACATTTTCCATTTCCTCCCCATCCAACTTTACTGTACATTCACTGACTTCACTTCTCTCTAAGACAACAACTTTACTCTTCCCTACATTCACCTTTAGATTCCGTTTCTTACACACTCTCCCAACTCATCCACCAAGCCTTGCAGCTCCCCTTCATCTTCACTTAACAACACAGTATCGATCTGCAAACAACAGTACAGGGAGTCTCCAAACACTGCCCTCTCTCATTAGGGCGACTCCAACATCCACTGCCCTACCTTGTATCCCTTTTATAACCCCATCCATATACAGATTGAACAACCATGGAGACATGACACATCCTTGTTTCAACCCAATCTTCTAATAGAAATATTCACTCAGTTTATTGTCCACACGCACTGCAGCCTTAGCACCCTCAATACATACTTTTCACTCTCATTCAACTCAGCACTCGCAATTTTGCCTGATATTTTCCCTGGTCAAAGCACCTTGAGGAGTCAGACGGGACGAGGCAAGGAGCGTGTCGGTGGTGCATACCATCAAGTCATTGCATCACATGGCGAGGCAAGGAGCGTGTCGGTGCTGCATACCATCACGTCATTGCATCACATGGCGAGGCAAGGAGCGTGTCGGTGCTGCATACCATCACGTCATTGCATCACATGGCGAGGCAAGGAGCGTGTCGGTGCTGGTACCATCACGTCATTGCATCACATGGCGAGGCAAGGAGCGTGTCGGTGCTGCATACCATCACGTCATTGCATCACATGGCGAGGTAAGGAGCGTGTCGGTGCTGCATACCGATTACCACCAACTCATTGCATCACGTGCTGCGTTGCAAGCATAAGTGTACTTTCGGTGAGCAGTGACTCAACTTCACAATTTAATCTTCCGGGGCAAGCACACTTCTCAAAATATTATATAAACGTACCAAAACTGTTAAGGTAAAAAGTGGAGTCATACTAACGTAAGTGTATACTTAGTCCTCGTTATGAATCGCTTGTACACACGATCTTTTTATTGATTTTCAGTATTATTCCACAGTGAATTTAAGAACCATTGTTTGTTAAAGTTCCATTGCTACCAGTAAAGGTAATTTTCACATTTCCTCGCATTGACAGTACCAGTTATATATAAAAAGCTGAGGTAATTGGAGCACACCCCTGACGTGTGATGATGACTGACTTGCATTGGAATTCCGAAGGTGGCGGGAAATTTTAACCTACGTCATCAGACACCAGAGTATGAGAGCAACGCGTGCTTATATTGTTGTTGTTTTCCTTTGGGTAAAATGCAGCCAGCTGTAGGCTGGTCTCGTGCTGCTTAAGTGATCTGGATTACCGTTGTCTGTCGTCGGACCCTCCCACTCTCCGAAGAGGTAACACGGAAGTGGCTGTTACCGTGTCACATCCTAGATCTACGGGTAAGGAACATAGATTGATTAAAAAAAAAAAAATCAAACATAAGTTTGCATCTTATTGAATGAAGCACTGATAATATCAAGTGAACAAAAACAAATAGTATCAGAAACAATTTCCATAAACTTAGGTACAATGATCTTATATAGGTTGTCCACAAAGTCCAGCTGGGTTTACAAAAATGCACTGCATATAAATGGTTTAATATAATGAGATGAAGTATTATAAGGTAACCTAAAACAAAAGATCAGAAGTTACTCTCTCATGTAGAAAAAGAAAACTGTATCTCACTAATGCTAAGCCATTTACATGCAAGAAAGTTTGTGAACCCAGAGAGATTTTGTGGAAACCTTTCACATTTCTTTCCTACCGCTGCTACCGGTATATGGTTTTACTCACTTCACGAGACGACTTTTGGAATCACTGGGTAAGAGTATTATAACAAAAATAACCAAATGGTTGATGATGCTACTTTCCCTTACATGTTAAGAAAATGTACAAGATGATTTCCAGCGATCCATTTCCATGATATTCACATGACAGCTTTTCTATGCTCCATGGAACTTCTCACTTTTTCTTGCCAGCTAGCTGAGGGGAGCCTGCTTGCTTACAAATCCTTGTATCTGACTCACTGAATAAAAACCTTGGTTAAAAAACTAATTTTTAACAAAATGCCTGTTTGTTTTTCCTTTGTCATGTAGCTTTAATAAGTTCCACTAAAAACGATAAAGAATGTAACTGAGAGTAAGGCAGGAACTCCTCTGGTGATATACTGACGATGTGTGACCAAAGATATTCAATCAGTTACCTGGAAAAAAAAAGAATCTCAACCCTGAATTCTGCGATAACAAATTTAAGAGGGCAACAAAAACAAGTGGCCGCCTCGCCTCTGGGGTACGCTAGTGCTTCATTACATTAGATGTTGCCAGACAGAAGCAATTTCAAGATGAAAATAAAGGAAAATCACCATCAGGTGGATGAGCCGAGCACTCGGTCACACGCGCACACACGCATACATACTTCCAACCTTGTCATCAAATTGGCTGCCATTCCTGCTACAAACAAAGAAAGCAAACATCTTAATATTACCGAAATTAATCGAAGAGACGAAACCCTCAAGAAATAAGTGGTCCTTACCCTCCTGCTGATGTAAAGGACTGAATGCCAGACAGACAGATGGATATATGAATAGTGGAGCCTCCATGTGTGTGTGACTTTACAAGTATCAAAACATTCATGTGAAGGTATTAAAACCGTGTGTGTGTGTGTGTGTGTGTGTGTGTGTGTGTGTGTGTGTGTGTGTGTGTGTGTGTGTGTGTGTGTGTGTGTGTGTGTGTGTGTGTGTGTGTGTGTCATACATTTACATTCATGCATGCGAGCATACTGGAGTGCATTACAAAGGAGGGAACTTTCTCCATTATTAGGCACATAACCCGCACCTGCACCACCAGACTCAGGGCTTTTTAACAGTGTTTTAACTCACACCAGCCCTGCCCACGCCACCACCACCACCACCATACCGCTCACACCAACCCTTCCCACTCCAGTAGCAGAACCACCACCACCACCACCACCACCATACCGCTCACACCAACCCTTCCCACTCCAGTACCAGAACCACCACCACCACCACCACCACCATACCGCTCACACCAGCCCTTCCCACTCCAGTACCAGAACCACCACCACCATACATCTCACACCAGCCCTGCCGACGCCACCACCACCACCATCACCACCATACCGCTCACACCAGCCCCGCCCATGCCACCACCACCACCACCACCATACCGCTCACACCAGCCCTTTCCACTCCATTACCACCATCACCACCGCTATGCCTATTATACCAATCTGCCCTGCTCTGTGCTTGTCCCTCCATCATTACCACCACAATACCTCTTACACCAGCTCTGTCTTGTCCAGTCCTTCATGACCATAATCACCGCCACCGTCGCCACCGCTACCACCACCACTACTACTACTACCCAAAACCAGCCCTACAAAACCAACCACCACCACCACTCTTGCCTCAAACCACCACCATGTGCCATAACCTCTACCCCATCACCAATGCCTTCCACAATTGCTCCGTACATAATAATATTTCCAAAAACAATATTGGTGTGGGTGGAGCCAATCAGAGGCAGTCAGCGTCCCCGGGCACCACCAATCACTGCCTTACCCACCAGGACGCAATATCCCCTTCAACACCATCAGGTACAGGCAAAGAAACAACCTTCTTCCCAGTGCCGTCTGAAGAACATCTACAACTGGCGATATACAGTGAAAACCCGATCTCCACCAGTGCGTTTTTCTGATGGTTTGATTTTTCCGCCATGTATTCGTTTAACCTGTTTGTCTGTCTGTACATGGTGGTCCATAAATGACGCTGCTCCTCTACCCTACTTGAGGATTTTTCGTGTGTTAGATAGGCGGCTAAGTTAGCGTTATCAATGTCCACCCTGCATTATTTAGTCATTTCCTACTGCCACTGCCACGCCCACGCCCACACCAGCAGACTCAGCCGTCCCTACTACAATACGATCAGGCGAGTTTCTAGTGAAGCGCTATCTACGGGCCGCCTGTACAGATATAGTTTATTCTTGATGCTTCCAGACGATTTTATTCAGCTGTATAGAGTCAGCACCAGTAGTGAAGGGGTTTATGAAGCCTGTACCTACCCCTCTGTTTACAAAAGTTTATCCTAAACTGAATAAATATATCAAGGGGAAGCAATAATGACATCACTCGGTTGGTGTGTGTATACGACAAAATTATGGTCAAGTTTGGTCATGATCGTACAAGGGACAGGTCTGTATTTTACCACACCATTTTCATTCTTCTGCTTCAGTACGTGTGAGAATAGGAGGTAAACAGGTCTGACGAAAAATGAGAGCGCTGATGGAACACATACTAAAAGCTAACTGAGAGCTTTGACAGAGAATTAGATAAAAGCTATCTGAAAACTTTGACAGAGAATTAGGTAAAAGCTAACTGAGAGCTTTGACAGAGAATTAGGTAAAACCTAACTGAAAGCTTTGACAGAATTAGGTAAAAGCTAATTGAAAACTGTGACAGAAGATACGGGAAAAGCTAACTGAAAGCTGTGATACTCGTGAGAGAAGCATTGTACAGAAGGATAAAGCCGCCATTTGTGCACAAAGGAAGATCCGCGGTGCATCCACACTGTCAGGAGATAAGCGATATGGTGGTAAATAACTGACTGAATAGAGTTACATCACAGATACACTGCTTCACGGTTAAGCTGGTTAGGTTGGGTCTGGGTGGGTTATCTCTTATCGTATTGGCAACGCGTGGAAACACTGATAACTCTGAGGATTTCGCACATGTCAAGAATCAACTCAAACACAATCTGATCATACAGCGTCTCTCTCTCTCTCTCTCATTAACCAGACGCCAGTCCTGATATGTTTACCCACAAATAACTCAGTTCCATATCACCCGATCCTCCTTCAACAGGCTGCCCTCTTTCCAAATCGCACTTCTGTCTTCCATAAACGCCTCCATCCCATCCCTCCACCTCATCCTCGGTCTTTCGCCTTCCCTTCGTCCCTTCTACCTCCCTCACACACCCTCTCCTGGCCAGCCTCTTCCAGTCACTTCAGCTGTAGTACAAGGTGTAATGAGAAGAGTATGAACGAATGAGACGTGTACCCTATGTGAAAAAAGAACAACGAAGACACTGGGAAACAAACTACTGTAGATCAATGTGAAGAAAGATAGTAGAAGATTGAGGGTCAATGAACTGGCAATATATGGATTTTGTGTGTGTGTGTGTGTGTGTGTGTGTGTGTGTGTGTGTGTGTGTGTGTGTGTGTGTGTGTGTGAGAGAGAGAGAGAGAGAGAAACTGGTGGTGGTTTGAGTATCTGAATATCAAGTAGGGATTACAAATTAGTGTGTGTGTGTGTGTGTGTGTGTGTGTGTGTGTGTGTGTGTGTGTGTGCAAGGAAGAAGGAACCAAAGGCATGAAGCCAGCAAGATGGTTCCAAGAAAAAAAAAAAAAAAAAAAAACAATAAGAGAGAGCCAAATTCAAGATCATTCATCCAGGCAATATGTGGGGTGCTTACAGAGAATTGTTTGGTTGGCAGTGATAAAGCTGTGTGTGGTGTTGCAAGGGTGTCGACTGAGATAAAAAGAGCAGCTTGGTAGCATGTAAATATTGATGAAGAAGTGGGAGGAGGAGGAGGAGGACAGGAGTGGCTGGAGTGGATGCAAAAATGGAGCTGAGGTGAAATAAAAAAAAATATGTATTGAACAAATAGGTGTAAAAAGATTAGCAAAGAGACAGAAGAACTGAAAAAAAATATATATATTATAGCTTATACCTCTCAAGAAACTAGACACTATCCTGGAAAGAGGTGCGAAACTATAAATAAATGTAAAAATATGTAAAGCAATGCAAATGCAGTAATGCCAATAACCGGCACAGAAAAGAGAAGCAGCTGGACAGACTACCTCGAAAATTAGATGAATGGGAATGACGAGAGAAGAGCAGTGACTACTGTGCTTGGATCAGACTCGGCATAAGGAAGGAATCAGGTGCTGGAGAATATAAATATGTTGGGGAGAGGCGGTGGCTCAATCGGCAGAGAGGTGGCCTGCAGTGCTATCGGACCCAGGTTCAAATCTCGACTGGGGTAGGGAACAGTGTAAGGATTTGAATTTCATACAATCAGACATTACTGATCTACCAGAAGACCCGGCGACATGCCTTAAAAATACCCCCTCTAATATCAGTTCACCAGTCCTGTATGAGACAGCTCTAGCATGTATTCAATATGGACGATGGGTGTTAGCGCCGTAGTGGTGACATGTAGCGGTGTAGGGTATGTAGTAGGACCATTGGGCCTTCGGAGCAGGCTGTGAAGCGTATGCCCAGAGTCGGACATTAAAAAAAAAGATACTACTACTACTACTAAAAAAACAATACTAATAATAAAAACAATAATAATAATAATAATAATAACAATAAAAACAACAATCTATCTACATAACAATAATAATAATGATAATAATAATAATAATAATAAAATAATAATAATAATAATAATAATCTATCTCTATCTATCTATCTATAGCCCGACGCCCTAATCCCGCAAAGGGTGGCCGCAGACAAAACGCCTCCAAGTCACTCTGTCACCCACCATTTGACTCCCCTCCCCCCAACTCACCCCCCCCTCCCTCATATACCTCTCAACTCCATCCCTCCACCTCATCCTCGGTCTACCTCTCCCTCTCCCTCCCTCCACCGCACCTACATACACCCTCTTAGTCAGTCTTTCATTCTCCATCCTCTCCACATGTCCAAACCACCTCAGTGTATTTCTCCTAATCTTTTCAACCACATCCACATCTACCCCACAACGTTCCTTCACTTCTTCATTCGTCAACCTGTCCCTCCACGTCACTCCACATGCTCCTCTGAAGTAGCTCATTTCCACTGCTCTCACTCTTGACTTGTTCCCCTCTTGCAAGGTCCACGCCTCGCTTCCATACGTCAGGGTAGGGATCACAATACCATCATGCAGTGACTTCTTAACTTCCATACTCACCTCCCTATTTCTCATCACTGCTTTCAGTGTGCCAACAACCTTCCTTCCCTGCTGTACCCTTTCACGTACTTCATAATAATAATAATAATAATAATAATAATAATAATGGCAATAATAATAATAATAATAATAAGTAATAATAATGATAATCATTATCCTTGAAACCAGTGATAAGATACAGGGAAGTTAGCATGGAAATGAAAAGTTACTACATGGCAGTACTGCGATATCAACTCTAACGTATGGAAGTCAAGAGTGAGAGCAGTGGAAATAAGTTATCTGAGAGAAGCCTGTGGAGTCACATGCAGAGACACACTGACAAATGAGGATGTGTAAGAGTGTTGTGGTGCGGATGTGGATGTGACAGAAAGCGTTAGGAGAAACACACTGAGGTGGTTTAACCATGTGGAGAGGCTGGAGAGTGAGAGACTGACGAGGAGAGTGTATGTGAGTGAGGTGGAGGGGGGAGAGGGAGAGGGAGGCCAAGGATGAGATGAAGGGATGGAGTGGGGAGGTATATGAGACAGGGGGATGTGAGCTGGAAGCAGGGCAGTGAAATGGCAGGGTACAGGGCGACATGGAGGCGATCTGTTTGTGACCACTCCTTACAGGATTAAGGCGTCTGGCAATAGATAGACAGACAAATAGATAATAATGCGAGGCTGAAAAATGGAAAACCAGTAGTGCTGACAAAGAATATGCAAAACGATAAATGCAGAGGTGCGTGTGTGTAATTCAAAGGTTGTGAGTATCAAATAAAATGCCTGGATGAAAGGACCTGAACAAGTGGAGTGAAAATAAAGAATTGTGTCTGAAAATGGTGTACGAAATATAGTTTGCCGAAAAGAATAAACAAAAATGAAATAATGCTGAGTGTTGTAGGAAATGAGCATGGAAAAATAATTGCACAGAATGAAAGATAAAAACAAAATAAATGACACATACGGAGGAATCCACAAAAGTTTGGGATGTGTGAAAGAAATATTTATATCGAAGGAAACAGTAGCTAATGCAAGAGAGGACTTAGATATTCATAACATTCATGGATCTGGCAAAAGCGAATGACAAAGTGAACAGGAGGGATAATGGAATGTGTGACGTATGTATGATGTGGATGGGAAACTGCTGAATTTTGTGCGGAATATTTTTGATGGTAGTGAAGCATGTGTAAGGGTTGATGGAGGTTTAATTCAGTACTGAAATGGTTAAGTATGGGATTGGAGTTAGTGGTTCAGCATCAGTGTTGGAGTGAGTGGTTCAGCATCAGTGTTGGAGTGAGTGGTTCAGTACGAGTGTTGGGGTGAGTGGTTCAGTATCAGTGTTAGAGGGAGTGGTTCAGTATCAGTGTTGGAGTGAGTGGTTCAGCATCAGTGTTGGAGTGAGTGGTTCAGTATCAGTGTTGGAGTGAGTGGTTCAGCATCAGTGTTGGAGTGAGTGGTTCAGTACGAGTGTTGGGGTGAGTGGTTCAGTATCAGTGTTAGAGGGAGTGGTTCAGTATCAGTGCTGGAGTGAGTGGTTCAGTATGAGTGTTGGAGTGAGTGGTTCAGTATCAGTGTTGGAGTGAGTGGTTCAGTATGAGTGTTGGAGTAAGTGGTTCAGTATGAGTGTTGGAGTGAGTGGTTCAGTATCAGTGTTGAAGTGAGTGGTTCAGTATCAGTGTTGAGGTGAGTGGTTCAGTATCAGTGTTGGGGTAAGTGGTTCAGTATCAGTGTTGGGGTGAGTGGTTCAGTATCAGTGTTAGAGGGAGTGGTTCAGTATCAGTGCTGGAGTGAGTGGTTCAGTATGAGTGTTGGAGTGAGTGGTTCAGTACGAGTGTTGGAGTGAGTGGTTCAGTATCAGTGTTGGGGTGAGTGGTTCAGTATCAGTGTTGGGGTGAGTGGTTCAGTATCAGTGTTGGGGTGAGTGGTTCAGTATCAGTGTTGGGGTGAGTGGTTCAGTATCAGTGTTGGGATGTGTGGTTCAATATCAGTGTTAGAGGGAATGGTTCAGTATTAGTGCTGGGGTGTGTGGTTCAGTATCAGTGTTAGAGGGAGTGGTTAAGTATCAGTGTTGGAGTGAGTGGTTAAGTATCAGTGTTGGAGTGAGTGGTTAAGTATCAGTGGTAGAGTGAGTGGTTCAGTATCAGTGTTGGAGGGAGTGGTTAAGTATCAGTGGTGAGTGAGTGGTACAATATCAGTGTTAAAATAAACGGTTCAAAATCAGTGCTGGCGAAAAGCGTGTGTTCAGTATACATGTCGTTATTCAGTATACATAGGCTATGGATAGAGTTCCGAGACGCCAAAGCTGACGATGAACGGTGAGGGATGAAATATCTTACATGGGACGTCAAGATGATGCTAAGGATGTTTGCTATTGTGAACGGGGTTATTTGCACACTAAAATGAGAAGTACAGTATGTAGATAAGGCCGAGCTGCCATGCTGACAGTGAGTGGATCATTAACTTTGTCCACTAATTTAAAAGTTTTGTGACTGATTGTGGGCGGTGAGGACTGATGTTATAGTAGGTAAGAATTAACGAATGGCTGAGAGAGAGAGAGAGACAGACAGAGAGAGAATCATTAGATTTTTACCCCTCTGTACATCTACTGGACTGGTTTTCTTACAATTACGAGGGTAATCGAATTAAATCAGTGAGAGTGTGGGTGGGGATAAGGGTGAGGGGTGAGGGTAAGGGTGAGGGGTGAGGGTAAGGGTGAGGGTGTGGAGTTACGCAGCGCCTACTCTATGGCGCTGAATTTACAGCAACATTAGGGAAACTCAGGCGACGTGGATTAATATCCTTACAGAAGGTGTAATAGTTCTCTCCTTAACCCCTAACTCTGCCCTCTCTCAGACTTACTTTTCATTCACTCATTCCCCCCTCTTCTCTCTCTCTCTCTCTCTCTCTCTCTCCCGACCTACCTACCAACCTGCCTACAATCCCTGACTCAAAAGTTATTATCACGTTTCCAGTAATATCCTCCGCTTCCATTTCTTTTTCACATATATATGCTGTTACGAAGGTCAATTTACTAAGAGTGAGTGAGAGAGAGAGAGAGAGTTTGGCAATATGTATCGCCACGCCATTACAAGCTGCGTGGTAGTGGGTTGCTAAAATGAGCTAGGCTGTTACAATGCAGTAAACAAGACGGGTGAAAACGTGGTTTGCCCGCAGGAGAGCAGACATTAACTTGACTTTTTACTCTCATCATAACACGAAAGGAATATAAGCGCACTCCATGCGTACTGTGAGTGTGTGTGTGTGTGTGTGTGTGTGTGTGTGTGTGTGTGTGTGTGTGTGTGTGTGTATTCTTTCTCTGTTGGTGCTCAGAGAAAATTTAGAAAAATCATGTCCACTCCCATACCTTGTAACCTACAATGCCCCCCCCTTTTTTTTTTTTTTTTGCGGTTATCATGAGGGTGTGCTGGTATCTTTCTGCCCTGGCTACCATTATCTCCCATTCTCCCGCCCCTCTCCACCACTTCATCCTTTTATGCTTCTCGAACGTTTAAATAAATCTGTTTTTTCATGGCAACTGCAGCTCCTAATACAAGGTCCATCTTCAAGTGGTAAAGTGTCCTGCCTTGACCCAAGCGTATTGGATTTGCAGCTTTACAGCCTACATACAACACTCATCTTCACTTCATAGGCCTGTACTTCTCCCAGCATGCCTCACTATCCACCGCCATCCCAGCCCATCTATTCCATCCATATCAGCTCTGATGTGGCGAATACCACAACCATGGCTGCCTCGACTACCATCCATCCTAGAAACCCATTTTCAGAGGGTATGCTTCCCCCACTGTGCTCCATCTCCATCTATTATAGTATCGTATGCCATCCAATCATCTCTATCTTCCCCATCCAACTCACCAAATTCTAAAAGACCTGAACTAACATTACAAAAACCATTGCACCAAAAGGTTTACTTTTACCTACGTCCATACATGCATGACTAGACAACGTCAGCATTGATCTAAGTAAAGTTCGATGACCCTATTCTACAGGGTGAAAGAGGAAGGAGGCCAGTCTCAAGGCAGTCATTACGCCTCCTTGGTTGCAGTGTTTACCATGGACAATTTTCACAACACTTACCTTAATTGCTTCCTCCTCGACCCTCTGTTGCCTCACCTGTGGGAGAGACATGTTATGCCCATGGACTGGATATCCTCTAATTACACTAGTAGTTATTTTGTACTCTTATGTGAAACAAATCACTGAAACTGAAATTACTGTATCAGTCTTATGTTAAGTTTTCTGCTTGCATTACGGTAAAATGACAATTTAAGGCTACATATTTTTGTTTTCCTTAACTGCGAAACTGATGCTGCAGAATTCTAACTGTATAATATGATCTGAATAAAATTACACTCAAAGTTCCGTGCTAATAATTCTTGGCTGCAAAAATCACAACGACTAAAGTTAGATTAATATTCTCATGTTATTTTGGGCTACGTATCAAAATCTAACAAACAGTTTCATGTTACTCTTTCCTCGTATTTTCTTAAAATTCAAGTTAAAACAGCAACCATACTTAAACCATTCACTTAGTGGTCAAACCTGGATAGTGTTTCCATGTTAAGTGAACTTTTTTTTTTTTTTTTTTTTAATGCCACAGAGAAGCCCTAAGAATCGGAAAGTGAGGGACAGTGCGAGCTAAAAGATAATACCCAGTGAGACTTGTCAAATATATCACAGCATTTATCGTTGCCAACATTCTTAAGCGTTTATGAATTCAATTTATGAACCCTAAATAAAAAAAAATAAAAAATAAAAAAAAGGACGTTTTTTCAAATATGCAAAATTCTGTGATATTAACACCCTCTGCCTTCGAAGTGTACATAGTTCATGCTATAATACAGTATTATGTAACAGAATCCTCCTCAGGCCAGATAACACTTACTCTGTGTGCTTTTCAACATTCTGAAAACTGTGTGATTGATATGGGTAGAATTTTTAACTGGAGAAATTTATCTCGCACAGACAGTGGGATGCCGTTGTTGGCCCCGGTGCGGTGACACAAGACCCACACTGGGTTTTCAGTGTTGCTCCAGCAGTTCCAGTGACAGTGAGTGCTGTTGGCGCCTCCCTTTAATTACAGGTCAAGCTTTGGTAGGCGGTGACGACATGCATGAACTATATAAAGGCAGTATTATGATCGTGTAGCTATTTTTGAAGTGCTTGGTTATCATATATATTGTGTGAGTAAAATCTGAAATGCGGCATTGGTTACCAGTTACTAAGAATAGTCGACTTGTGTGAGCTATGCTAAAAAGATTCTTCATGTGTTACAGTGTTTGTGTATCACTTCTGAATGAAATGGTCAGAGTATGGTTTCCTTTTATAATGTGCAGTACATATATAAAAATACTGAAACAAAAAGTGTGTATAATGCAACGGCACCAATGACGGCAACATTGAGACAGACAGTTACTTGCATATGTTTGCAAGTGATGGAAAAAACTCAAGACCCATTAGAAATATTGCTTTCTGCAGCAGAGACCTCCAAGTTAATAATACAAAGCTGAGTGGAGTAAAAATGGAAGGTGGAGTTCAACTTCAGAAATGTCATGTAACAGAATATGAACAAGTAAAGAAATTAATAACACAGAAATGGGAGTACAAGCTAGGAAGAGACTATGCTAAAATCAGTGGGGGGGAAAAAAAAAAAAAAAAAAAAAAACGAATAATTGTCAGCATCAGACGACACAGTCAACGTAGCATATAGATATATAGATCAGGATGTGATAAGAAATATAGCTACCGGTACAATATTTATTAGGTCACCAAGGGAATATACTGCAGGTGTATAGAATCCTCACTTGAATCAGTAGAGGTAAAAGTAATTGTAGTCATAGCTCCACGTTCATCTAAATATGAACCCAGTGGACTGCAGGTTGAGCGAGTCCCCCTCCTGCAGTCCAACATTCTTTTTCTAGTGGGAGACAGGGAAAGAGCTGAGGAACGTTTGTGAAACCAGTCAGTGGAGCTGACTGATTACATTGATGCCACCGCATGAAGGTATTCCTCTCCAGCACCCACTCACTCAAAGAAAATAAAAAGAAAGAAAAGAAAGGCAAAAAAGCATCCACAGAATGAAGACAACGCATGCAGTCTTTATCATTATTTATCACCCATCCACATTTTGAAGTAGATGGTATTAGTATATCATTATCATTTACTGTATTGTTACGTGATACGGTGCTAGATTTGTTTTACCAGATTTAACTGTGATTAACTGCACAACAAGCAAAAGATAAGATATCCATCCTTCTTGTTAGTAATTTGGAAAAGATGGTAAAACAAACCCGCGTTTTAGTAGGTACAGAAAAATATTTCATTTATTTAATAAAACCTAAGTAAATAACTAATGAGTTTTTTACCCTTTTTATTTCTCACTAACACCGACGAATATGTGCAAGCTGGCAGCATCAGCCGAAGCTCTGATAATGAAACAGTTCCAGAGTGTATTGTACATTTAACGTGTTTTTTTTTTTTTTTACTTATGTGTCCGGCTCTGGGCATTGGCTTCACAGCCTGTTTCCATGCCCGGTAGTTCTACATACCATACACCTACACATGCGACCACTTTGGCGCTAACATTCACTGTCTATACTGAATACATGCCAGGGTTGTCTTATACAGGACTGTTGTATTGGTATTAGCGGGATATTTTTATGACATATCAGTGGGTCTTCTGGTACTTGAGTAAAGTCTGCCTTATGAAGTCCAAAACCTTCGAATATTCCCTGCCCCAGCCGTGATTCGAACCTGGGTCCATTAGGACCCAGCTACCGCCTCCATCAAAGCTTAATGTGTTGTTGACGAAGCAGTGACAGTCGGTACATCCATTATATGATGCAGCCTTAAACGCCACACACACACACACACACACACACACACACACACACACACACACACACACACACACACACACGTACGTGCGTATGCATGTATGAATGTACATATGTGTCAGACTCACGTGCGTATATATGTATGTATGTGTCAGACCCATTCTTTAGGTTTAGCTTTACCGTCCATATCATCGATATTCAGATGTGAACTGTGAAGAGTAATTTGTCTCCACTGTATTCATTTTGTTTTTTTTCATTGGAGGGATATTACCATCGCCTTACAGCACTTCCCAACACAGTGGCCTAACAATACATTTTGCATACTATATCTTGGTATACTCGTGCATATTATTCACGTGCCTTTAATAAGGAAGTATATTCGGCATATGAGATACCAGGTAATACTACGGTGGAATACCCCGTTGTGATGAGGAGGTGGTGGGGAGTCTCTACAACCAACCAGTATACGGCCCTTGTGTCCACCCCTCCAGTTCCCTTCTGTGTACCATTTGTGCAATATATGCTAAGTTTGATTTTCCCAGGATGATCATTCTTCCCCCCCCCCCTTTTTTTTCTGACTTTTACTCTAGCCTAACTTAACCTAGCCTAGCCTAACCTAAGTGATTAACCTAACAAACTAACCTAACCAGATACTAGGAAAACAAGCATACCCTAAAACAGACTTTCCTGGATAAGTAAGTGCAAAAATGGTACATAGAACGGAAATCAGCGTCCTGGCCTGGTATTCTGGTTTAATAACTGCAGGAAGTATAAAAAAAAAAAGTGATCTCGAAGGGGTCTGTGTGTGTGTGTGTGTGTGTGTGTGTGTGTGTGTGTGTGTGTGTGTGTGTGTGTGTGTGTGTGTGTATCTTTGTCTGCTTTCTTTGTATCTTTCTCGCCTTCTCGTTTTTTCCACCATTTCCCTGAGTCATTTTCATGCAACACCACCTCGGCTATCAGGAGACGAAGGAACGTAGGAAAGAGAGAAGGAAGGATGGAAGGAAGGAGAAAAGCAGGGTAGGATGGAAGGGAGGATACATGAAGGAAAGGATCGAAAGAAGAAAGGCTGGAAAGAATGAATACATGGATCGAAGGAAAAAAATAATGAAAAAAAGGAGGAGGGAAGGAAGAACGAAGGAGGGATGGAAGAAACGTACGATATGTGACATGAAAGATATAACAAAGGATGAAGGAAGGAAGGAAGGAAGGAAGACGAAAAAAGGAGGGGCAAATGCACAATGACTGAATAAGTAAAAAAATAAAAGAGGAAAGAAGGAAGAGTGAGAGGAAAGAAAGAAGGGAGGTAGGACGGAAAAAAAAAAAAATGAACTGAGAGAATTGCCAATGTAACAGTCGAGTACGAATGAGACAAGTAAAGAAGGAAGAATGGTAAGTGGGGAGGAAGGAAGGAATTAAGGGAAGAAGGAAGGAATACGGGAAGAAGTACTCGGAACTGAGAGGAAAATATATGTGATAGCCGAGAGCGAAGGAGGTAAGAAAGATAAGTGAAACAGAAAGGAAGGAAGGATTTATGGAAAGAAAGAAGAATGATTAAGGAATGAAAATTAATTTAAAAAAAAAAAAAGAAAGAGGTTTTAAAGAAGGAAGGAAAGAAGGAATGAGAGAAGATGATATGAGATAAAAGAAAGAAGAATCATAAGTTTGGAAGGAAATGATGATTTATAATAAAGGAGGGAACGGGTGATTCATAATAAAGGAAGGAGAGAAGGAAAATTCATAGCTGAGGAAGGAAAGGAGGAGCGTTCATAATAAAGGATGGAATGAATCAAGATTCATAATAAACGAAGGAAGAAGGATTCGTACTTAACAAGGGAAGAAGGAAAATTCATAATGAATGGGGGAAAGGAAGAAACATAGAAAATAGTAAACTCAAGGAAGAGAAGAATCGTTAGCAATGAAGAAAAATAAAGTAAGCATGGAAGGAAGGAGACAGAATTATAGAGAATGAATGAAGGAAAGTAGAAAGGAGGGGAGATTATAACAGTGCATGTAAAGATGCAGAAGTAATAGATGGACTGAAGTATGGAAGAACAAAGAGGACGACTGAGAACAAAGTATAAGCAACGTAAGGGTGAGGATGAGGGTGAGGGTGAGGGTGTGGGTGTGATTGGGGAGTGGGTGACGGTGACGGTGAGGGTGAGGGAGAGGGTGGGTGTGTGAGTGAAGGTGACGGTGGGTGGGAGTGGGGTTTTGGGTAAGGGTCTGGGTGACGCCGTGGATGTGGGTGTTGGTGAGGGTGAGGGTGTGGGATTGAGTGTGGGTGAGTGTGTGTGCGTAAGTTAGCGTGAGGATGTGAATGTGTTAAAAGTGTGCGTGAGTGTGGGAGTGTGGGTGAGGACGTGGGAGTGCATGTAGGTGAGGATCATGGTGCCGGTGTGGGTGTGGATGTGGGTGGTGGAGAAGGTGTGGATATGAGGGTAAGGATGCTAGTTACAGTAAGGGAGTGGGTGGGTGTGTGGGTGAGGTCAGATGTGTCGTGAGAGTCGGTATGTGTGTGGGTATGAGTGGGTATGTGGGTGTGGGTATGGATGGGTATGTGGGTGTGGGTATGGGTGGGTATGTGAGTGTGAGAATGTGGGTGTGGGTATGGGTGGGTATGTGGGTGTGGGTATAGGTGGGTATGTGGGTGTGGGTATGGGTGGGTGTGTGGGTGTGGGTATGGGTAGGTATGTGAGTGTGGGTATGGGTATAGGTAGGTATGTGGGTGTGGGTATGGGTGGGTATGTGGGTGTGGGTATGGGTGGGTGTGGGTGTGGGTATGGGTGGGTATGTGGGTGTGTGGGTGTGGGTGTGGGTATGGGTGGGTATGTGGGTGTGTGGGTGTGGGTATGGATGGGTATGTGGATGTGGGTATGGGTATAGGTAGGTATGTGGGTGTGGGTATGGGTGGGTATGTGGGTGTGGGTATGGGTGGGTATGTGGGTGTGGGTATGGGTGGGTCTGTGGGTATGGGTGGGTATGTGGGTGAGGGTATGGGTGGTTATGTGGGTGTGGGTATACAGTAGGTGGGTATGTGGGGTGTGAGTATGTGGGAGTGGGTATGGGTTGGTATGTGGGTGTGGGTATGGGTGGATATGTGGGTGTGGGCATGGGTGGGTATGTGGATGTGGCTATGATAGGTATTTGGGTGTGGGTATGGGTATGGGTGGGTATGTGTGTGTGGACATGGGTGGTTATGTGGGTGTGGGTATGTGGCTGTAAGTGGGTGGATAGGAGTAGGTAGAATGTGTGTGTGGGGGGGGGTGTTTGTTTGTGGGTGTGTGAGTGAAGGTCGACGTGTGGATGAGTGTGGGTGTGTGGGTAAGGTTAGATGTAAGGGAGAGGGTGGGTGTGTGGGTGGGGGTGGGGGTTAGAGTGGATGTGGTGGTGAGGGGGTGTTGGTGGGGGTGTGTGGGTTGGGGTGGAGGTTTGAGTTGGGGTGGGTGGGTGGGTTGAGGTAGGTGTGTGGGTGAGATGGGTGTGTGGGTGAGGGTGAAGTACCTAGGTCTCTGTATTCCTTCGTGCCTGTTTGTGAGCCTGTCCCTATGTGCCTGCCTTCCTTCCTGCCTTTCTGCGAGCCTGTCTCTACGTGCCTGTCACTACACGCCTGCCTATCATCGTGCCTGTCAGTGTTCCTGTCCATACGTGCCTACTTTATTTGTGCCTCTTCCCACGTTCTTGTCCCTACGTGCCTGCCCTCCTAAGTTCCTGTCTTCCTATCCTGGTTGCAGAATTGTGTCGTAAAAAGAGAGAGCCAACAACACGGAAAAAGGGGAAAGACAAGTATTTATTTTTCTTCCCTTTCACTTGTTTAGTGTTGTTATTTCTTGTCTTGTTCTGCTGATGCATCAATCCAGTCTCAATATCTGCATTTTACGTTAATCTGTACCTAACAAAATCATCCTGCGTCCAATCTTCCGACACCTTCCCTTCAAGCTTGTCCTCCTTTCCTTCTTTTCCTCTCATCTCCCATTTGTCTGTCTTCTTCCTTGCTTTCTTTCTGCCTGTTTTCTATTTCTTTCTGTCTTCCCTCTTTATCCTTCTCGGTATCAGCATCTCCTTCATTGTCCTCTCCCCCCCTTTCATTGTTTTCCACCGCATTAACTTTCCCTACTTCCTGTGTTTCCTTCCTTGCCCTCCACTGTCCCTCCTCCATCCGTCTCCCCACTGCCCCTCCCCTTCTACCTCCCCACTGTCCCCCCTCCTTCTATCTCCCCACTGTCCCCCCTCCTTCTATCTCCCCACTGTCCCCCCTCCTTCTATCTCCCCACTGTCCCTCCTCTTTCTATCTCCCATCTGTCCCTCTTCCCTCTATCTCCCCACTGTCCTTCCTTCATTCTCCCCACTGCCCCTCCTCCTTCAATCTCCCCACTGTCCCTCCTCCTTCTATCTCCCCACTGTCCCTTTTCCTTCCATCCCCCCACTGCCCCTCTTCCTTCCATCCCCCCCACTGTCCCTCTTCCTTCCATCCCCCCCACTGCCCCTCTTCCTTCCATCCCCCCCACTGCCCCTCTTCCTTCCATCCCCCCACTGCCCCTCTTCCTTCCATCCCCCAGCTTATCTCTGTCCCTGCCCCTCTCCCCTGTGGTCCACTACTTACCCCACTCTCGTCCCTGCGTTTCGTCTCTCATCTTCTGCTCCTGTACTTCTTTTCCTTTATGCCTCGTTTCCGATTTCTTCCTTCTCTCTTGTCGCAACTCCTTCCCCTCTCGCCTTCTGTACCTTACTTCTCTGCTTCCTCTCTCTCTCTCTCTCTCTCAGCTGGAAGGTCTCCCACTGATACATGACCCGCCTGATCACACAAATTGTTGAAGCAAAGCCATGATCGAGGGAGAAGGGGAAGAAGAAGAGGAAGGAAGGGGAGAAAGGAGAGAAAGAAAAGATGAGGAAGAAGGAGAAGAAAGTAGGAGCAGAGGAACGAGAAGTGAGTATAGAAGAGAAGCAGAGAAGGGAGAACAACGATTGGAGAGCAGAAAAGGGAGAGGCTACGAGAGGAAGGGAGAGGAAAGGAGAGGAGAGATAAGCAGTAAAAAATATATGAGGGAAACGGTAAGACAGGAAATAGTGAATGAGGGAATGCAAGATAAGTCGAACAGGAAAGTAAAGAAATTAATGTAGGATAGGGTAAGAGCAGAGGGGACGGACGGACGGACGGCGGGAGAGAGAGAGAGAGAGAGAGAGAGAGAGAGAGAGAGAGAGGAGAGGAGGGGGGGGAGAGTAATTTACAGCATAACCACTTCCTCACCAACACATCTTTTCTTATATAATTATGCTCGGTAAAGGTAAAGGATAATATTCAGCTCAGGACAGACTCTCACACCAGGGCATAATGAAGGATATAATATTTAACATCCTGCATTTGTACCAGTGTTCCAAGGCTATACAGGGTGATTTGTAAATACCACTACACCAGAAACTCGCATGACTGTTACTTATGCGCCGTGGGGACGGCGCATTCTGCTGGTGTGGGTATCAGTGCGGCAGTGGGAGGCGGAAACGAATAAATGATGCAGGATCGATAATGATAACCCTGACTGAGCCGTTCTCGCAACACAGAAAAAATCGTCCCGGGGAGTATAAGAATGTTATATATGGGCCAGCCTCTAAAATAACATGATCACCTGGTGGCTGTAAGATTGGTGGGGAGGATGGAAAGTTGTTATGGTGGAGGAAGGTTGGTATGGTTGGTATGGTGGCTGGAAGGTTGTTTTGATTGGTATGGGGTATTATATTCTGGCTGATGAAGAGGCTTTTATTCAGACAAGGAAAACCCCTGCCCTGTAAATGGTCAGAACCTAACTCGATTAACCCTTTAAAGATCAGGGCCTCTCATGGGATATTATTTTGGGTTACAATACACGATTCTATCCAGCTGAGAGAAGCCCCTGCTGCTGAAATGGCCAGGCAGACGACTTGTCACGTTTCTGCTAATAGAGGACTGGTGAATACAGGCGAGGGATTTTAAACTAACATTAGATATTGTACACCAGGAAACCATTTACTACGCTGGGTGGTAACCATATAACCAAATTTTGGCGCCTGGTGGTTTAATGGGTAATTATTGTGCTCCAATCGGATTGAGCCGGTGAAGGTTAATATCCTAGGGGTGCTTGGGGTTGATTGCTTATGTAATCCCACCCAGGGATGAGTGAGGCTGGTCACTCTCATCTTAAATGACAGGACCAACTTGCCTAGCCCCGGGTTCCTGCGCTCCTCTGTGGGGCGACATAGGATTGGATGATGATGATGAAGTACAGGTATTAAAATACTACAGTGCCATTCATTCATATTAGACCGCTTTCACACGAGGCCACCGGTGGCCGTGCCACTGGTGGCCCTGTGTGAAGGGGCCGGCAACTAGTGTAGTCGTATGAAAGCTCCGATTTGAAAAAATGCTTTACAACGAGTGGCAGCAATCGCCTGTGGCGGACACTACAGTATACTGCACTCAATTTCACGGATTCTGACGCACTGATTTTGCCAGCCGAGGACTAGTGTATTTGGTAACACTGCGCGATGCACTCGGGCAGTGATTGGTCGATTTCTGTTGTGTTTGAACGTGCACCAAATTGACTTTGTATGCCAACCAAGGTCCTCATTGATTTGTAAGATACCGGAATATACATATATCAACTAAAGCATTGATATCTTTCATAATAAATATGTGCCTTTTAAATTACTAGAAATTAACCCCAACGACAATGATAACTAAGTAAAGTCGCGACTGGACGCATACGGACAACAGTCAGCGGCTGAGTTTTTTTTTTTAATTCATTTAATTGTTTGATTTTGTTCACACTGCACGCGGTTTTATTATAGCAGCATAGTTCAACTATTATTTTCTAATGGGGTTTGCTTTTTTCTTACTTTCCTTCCTTACACCATTAACAAAAATTCGGTTCATTCTACAGTGATGTAATCCTATTACTTTCTTGGCTCTCTGTCGAGAGGACTGAGACACATGCTTGAGGAGAGAGTGCATGGTGGCCAGGGATAGGGTGTCCGTCTGTCTGTCTCTATGTCTGTCTCTTATGACACGAAAATGTTAGGGAAATTCAAACGCCAAACTTATTCATGTAAGAAATAATTTTACTGGATCTGACTGGGAATACAAACAAATGCAGATTTTTAAAGCTACTGTTACCTATGAAGGTAATGAAAATGTGTATGTACAGTCGCTCAAAAAAGTATCCTCCCACCAAATGAACGCAGGACTTCACAATGTGTCGGGCGATTGAAGCAGTGTCGGTATTGTTAGCAAGCCTGGCTCTCTCAAATATCACGATAGATTCGGTACCTCATATCTACTGTAGATCCGAAGTTTGAGTCGAGGATTTCAGATATCCGATATAGAGTCTATACTGTTCTGTTCTACTCATACAGGCTACGCATCGGAAATACATGAATGATCCCATTTCATATATCTGAGATAATTCCCTTATTGTATTTCACAAGGGCATAATGTTTCCATACGACACTTTAACTCGTACACTGCTGAGCCCCATGTAAACCGGGGCTACTAACAGATCTCACTCTCACTTAATGTTTTCCATATTTCTTCGTTCGTTGTGTCAGATTGACTCACGGCACCTTTGGGAGGATACTTTTTTGAGCGACTGTACACTATGTACATTGAGAATAGCATGTGTTGACCCCAGTGAGGTGTGTGTGTGTGTGTGTGTGTGTGTGTGTGTGTGTGTGTGTGTGTGTGTGTGTGTGTGTGTGTGTGTGCGCGCGCGCGCTCACATAAATCATAATTATTGGAAGATAAGCTAAGTGTATGTAGGGTCAGGCTGTATATTAGCAGATGAGGTAATGAAGGGTTGTGACACTGTGTAGTAGTGGTAGTAAAAACATTCGAGCCTTCACAGGACCTCAGAACCACCTCGCTATGAACGTTTGAATTCCCGCCACAGTTGCTACCTGTCTTCGTATGCGTCCAGTCGCGACTTTACTTAGTTTAGTTATCATTGTTGTTGAGGTTTATCTCTGGTAATTTAAAAGGCACATTTATTATTAAAGATATCATTGCTTTAATTTGTATCTGTATTTTCCGGTATCTTACAAATCAATGAGGGCCTTGGTTGGCATACAAAGTCAATTTGGAACACGTTCAAACACAACGGAAATCGACCAATCACCGCCCGAGTGCATCGCGCAGTGTTACCAAATCCATCTGTTCTTGGCTGGCAAAATCAGTGCGTCAGACTCCGTGAAACCGAGTATAGTTGCGCGAGCCAGCCACCGCCGGGAGCTGGTTGCCGGCCAGGCAACAGTAGTGGCCTCGTATGAAAGGCTCTATTGAAAACTATGGGAGGCAACTAATTGCGGCCACCGGTGGCCTCGTGTGAAAGCGGCCTTATAAGGCAACAGGAAATCTTTATCCCTGGGTAACAAAGGTTATATTTACCTGCTGACAAAATCTTCCTGTTGGCTCATGATAAAGGTGTTTTGACTTAGCAGTGAGACTAACAGTCAACAGGGTTTCTTCCGCCCTCAATGTCGTCAAGCCTCACCCTCCGACCCACTCCCTAACTTCCTCCCTCCCCACCCACCCCCTTTTTCTCATCACCACCACCTACATGTCTGGCTATGCATGTTGGCTACGTCTGCAAATTTCGTGTCATGCAAAAAAGGAAGCAGAGCAGACTTCAGGGCTGTGAGTGCCTGAAAATGTGTTCTGAAGTCTAAACCCCCGCATCAAAACGTTTAGTAAGAACAGTCGGTAATTTCCAGATATATAAATTACACCCTGAAGATGATCACCCTTAAAACTTACTCACTTCACTACGATGATGAGTTTATAATTTCACTGAGGTTACCAGCAGATGATTTTTGCTGAACTTAAGATGAATGAGGGAGAACAGGTATGTGAAAGTTCTACCTAACCCTCAAGTTTGCTGTGTCCCATTAACTTGCATAAAATTACCTTGGTGTGTTTAGAAAAGTTCAAGACATCTTTTCGATGCCGTTAATTATTATGCTAATTCATAATTCCTTTCAAGTTAAAACATGAAACTGGAATTGTTTTATGATAACAGGATGGATATTTACGTTTTCAACATTACTCCGATGACGTAACTTTCAATTAATTTTTTGCTATCATCAAAAGAATTTATTTAGCTTATATTTCCCATTCATTACCCTCTTCACTTAGAAAGCACTCTCTCGAACTATATTGTCTAATAACAGTAAGAATCAAATGTAAACAGGTTTACACAGAAACAAACTGTTAAATATCCAAGATAATACATCCATTTTCTGAGAACTGCATCGTTGGTGTATGCAATAAATTTCCAGATGGGGAAACTGTGGTTTAGGGGTTCAGCAGTGGAGCCATGGCGCAATACTTGATACCAAAACAACACAATGAAAACTCTCGTGAAGAATATCGTGTGAAAACTGATGATGTTGGAAAAGGATGGTATAATGAAAGATAACAGAAGGAAGGGAGTAGCAACAAAGCAAGATGGTATAAATATAACTGTCAGCATGCTGACTTTTTTATTTTAACTCAGGCTGTCACAAGATGGTGCTACTCAGGTCTGGAATGACCTCAGTAAATGATGGAATGAATGAAGGCTTATTTACTACTTCAGTCCGAACCTTTAAGAAGAAGAAGAAAAAAAAAGCTAGCGGTAGCAGCAACGGCAGGGTTAAGAGCAATGACGAGATACAGAAAGGTAAGTGTGGGAATGAAAAACACAGTGCCTGATCGTACACTGGTTCCAATACTAACGTACTGTATACAAGCGAAGCATGGACGATGCTTGAAGAACATAAATGAAGAGAAAGACATTTTGAAACACTTTACCTGGGAAGTGCCTGTGAAGTGACAGGGTGTAGAGATGAACAAATAAATGGTGTAATGAATCTGTGGTGTGCAGGATACGATCATGTATGATATACCTTCATTAGTTTAGGAGAGATTTTTTAAACTAGAGAGGTCAGAACTGATATCCGTCATTAACCCCTTCATAATACCAGGTCTTACACAGGATGACGAAAATCCTTAGGAGTGGCAAAAAACAAACTAAATATTTGAAGTGCTCTCAGCAAAAAAGTGTAGTTAAGTTTTTCTTTTTTTCTTTTCTTTTGTTTATCACATTTGGATGGAGTGTGTAACTTTATCTAGTTTCTTAAAACATCCCAACCTAGGCATAAACTAAGCAATCTGTTCCCTAAGGCCCAGCAGTTCTCCTTCATCCTACTCACTTATGTCAACGTTTGGCCGCTTAATCCTACCGTCCTTACCGAAGACAAGTCTGAGATGCTTTATTCTTGAATGTATGATGGTTATTAGCAGGGGTGTTTACATGTCTTGTGGAAGATCAGCTAAGCTTGTTTTAACCCGAGGCGTCCCGTCGACGTATGGGTACGTTGCAACATTTTGCATTTGCCAGTCCCGATGACGTACTGGTATATACATTGCGTAATTGCAAGGTTCATAATTTGCACAATTTTCATTTTTCGTGCATGATTTTTCGTACGTATACACGGGACACCTTCCTCTATTCCTCTACAAGATGCCAAGCAGGGACAATGCCTTACACCACATAACCTCCCCCCCCCGCACGCCATTGTCTCGGCAATTCACCTGTTACCAGTGACCTGGCCAATAAAGACATTCAGGGCCAGAGTGATTCCCCAATCGATGACAATGTGGAGGACAAAGTTTTTGTAGCATTAGAGGAAGAAACAATCAGAAATGATGATCAGGTAATGTGGCAAAAAAAGGTCAGGTATGATGATGATTTAGCGAGTGAAACAATGCTTATAATGCCTACATTACTGTTTGAAAACCAATATACTCTTGTACTACATATAAATTCGTACAAAGTAAATAAATAAATACCGTTTATGAGTGGTGTGAAATAGTTACCCTCCCATAGAACTCGTTTTCTTTGGTGCCAGCCTGCTAGAAAACCCAGTAAGGAAAGGAGGTACTGCTACCTGGATCGAATATTTTAAACCTCAGGTGAACGATTTCTCTATGAATTTTCGATGTTTCTCACCAAAAGTGGAAGTTTTAGCCCCCCCCAAAAAAAAAATCGAAAATACCTCGGGATTGGGGGGTGTCAGAGGTGCGAAATAGCTAGGGACGTGATGGGTTAATGCAACTCGGATCCCCAAATTGTTCCCTGCTGCATATTAGGAACGGTCTTGCAGCCTTTCTGTTAGCGCTCCACCATTCTGCCACTTGACCATCCCCTCCCATGTCATTCCACCAAGAAAAGCGGGTAATAATGGTCGCAAATTCATGCTGACAACATCAAATGGTAATGCATGTGCACTAGTTTGCGTCACTACAACTGTTTAATTGACACTGGATTCATCTGCCTTGTTCTCTCTTACTTCTGCAACATCCTGGCCATTTTTCCCAGCTTAAAGACGAACTGGGGTAGGATCTGAAAACAAGGGAGGACAAAATACACTGAAAATCTATCAGTAACAGGCCATGCCCAATGAAATGGTCACACAATCAATGAGACATCATTCCAGCCTCTGAAGATCGTCCATGCTCTATAACAACTTCTCATCCCAAATACACACCTTCCTCCTTAACATACCCAAGCACCTCTCCACCTTGTCCTCTGTCTTCTGCTTCTCTTTGCCAACTCAATCAATAAAGATACAAAATATACAAAATTTATTCCTTAACTTTGCAGTAAGAATTTATGTCAGCTTCCACTGTTGTTGGTAATAAACATGACACTGTAACAGACCCGGTGACGACTCCTCGACTCGCCTGGAACCACTGTCTGACTCATTTCTTAATTTCTGCATCATTCGCTGCCTTTCCTCTAACTTTCTCTCTGTTGAACACCACCTCACCTCCTCTAAACCTCATCTTCTCTTTTTAACTGAGACCCAGCTGTCTGAGGTAACTGACAGCAAGCCCTTTTCTGTATCCTCCTACTTTCTCTATTTTCATTTCTAAGCCAAAGGTGGCTGTTGTGTATATGTACACAACGACTTAGCTTGCTCTCGTGTTCCTGAACTTGATTCCTCTGAATTCTCCACTCTCTGGCTTTGGCTCTCCTGTCATTCTCTGAATAAATATATCTGCGCTGTTTACTTAACGCCTAATTTTTGACTATCAAAAATTCCTTGACTATCTTACTCCTACAATGGAACACACTCTATCCATTACTCCTTTCTCTGAAATCTCCATTCTAGGAGATTTCAATGTTACCACCACCTTTGGCTCTCCTCTCCTTTCACTGATCCACCTGGTGGACAAGCCTACATCTTTTCTATCCTTAATGACCCACAGCAGCTTGTACAGCACCCTACCGGTATCCCTGGCTGCCTTGGAGAGAGCTCCATCATGCTTGACCTCTTCTTTACAGCTAATCCTTCTGCTTACACTGTTAATTTTTTCTCTCCATTGGACTCCTCCGATCACAACCTTGTTACCTTAACCTGTCCTATCGCTCCATTATGGCCTGTGGACCCTCCAAAGAAACGTCGACTGTGGCACTTTGGAGCGGTGGAATGGGAGGCCCTCAGGCAGTACTTCTTTGATTTTCCCAGGAATGATTATTGCTTCCATGGCAGGGAGCCATCTGAGTGTGCCTTGCGCATTACGGAAGTTATTCTCTCGGGCATGGAAGCATACATTCCTTTCTCATATCCTTTGACTAATGCAAGGAAGCCTTGGTTTAGTCACGCTTGTTCTAATGCTGCCCGCAACAAGCAGAGGGCCTATAAAAGGTACCAGAGCCAACCCATTCCTGAATCACATCTTTTTTATGTTTCTGCCCGGAATCATGCTATGTCTGTTTTTTGCTTGGTTAAAAATAATTTCATCCGTACTAAATGCTCTCAACTGTCCAACTCAAATTCTTCCTGCTCCTTCTGGCACCTTGCCAAAAACCTTTCTAACAACTTTACCTCATCATCCTTCCCTCCTCTTTTCTACTCTGATGGCTCCGTAGCTATTTCTTCTACTGATAAAGCAGATCTCTTCACTGAAACTTTCTCCTCCAATTCCACCTTAGACGATTCCTGAGCTGTTCCTCCATCACTTCCCCCATCTGACTTCCTCATGGCTGACATTAAAATTTCTTCAGCTGATGTATTTTCTGCCATCACTGGCCTCAGTACTAACAAGGCATATTGACATGATGGAGTCCCTCCTGTTATCCTCAAGAACTGTGCTTATACCCTACCTAGGTAAACTCTTTTGCTTTGTCTTTCAACTTGTACCTTTCCTTCTTGCTGAAAATTTGCTCTCATTCAGACAGTCCCAAAGAAGGGTGACCATTCCCAACCCTCTAACTTTCGTCCAATTGCTTTAACACCCTGTGTCTCAAAAGTTTTCGAGTCTATTCTTAACATAAAAATTTTAAAGAATCTTTCCTATCATAACTTTCTTTGTGATCGTCAGTATGGGTTCCGTCAGGGACGCTCCACTGGCGATCTTCTCACCTACTTTTCAGACTCCTGGTCATCCTCCTTCCAGGACCTTGGCGAAAGCTTTGCCATTGCACTTGATATCTCAAGGGCTTTCGATTGAGTCTGGCATAAATTTTTAACTTCCAGACTGCCCCCTTATGGTTTCTATCCTTCTTTCTGTGCCTTCATCTACAGCTTCCTTTCTGGTCGTTCTATAGCTGCTGTTGTAGACGGCCATCGTTCTTCTCCTAGATTTGTCAACAGTGGTGTTCCTCAGGGCTCTGTCCTATCACCAACTCTCTTCCCTTTATTCATCAATGATCTAAGTTGTACATCTAACCCTATCCACTCGTACGCTGATGATTCCACCCTTCACTTTTCTATTCAGTTCCCGCAACGTCCATCTCAGCAGTTACTTCAACAAACAAGGGATGAGGCTATGGCACACCTAATGTCTGACTTGGCTCATATCTCTGACTGGGGTACAAATAATCTTGTTTTTAATGCATCAAAGACTCAGTTCTTACACCTATCAACCCGACAACATCTTCCACCGGAGTACCCTCTAATGTTTAATAATATCCAGGTCAGTCTTGCATCATCCTTGAACATACTTGCAGTTTCATTCACTTGGTATTTATCTTGGAGAGATCATATTACATCTCTTGTAAAATCTTCTTCCAAGAGATTAGGTGTGGTAAGCCAACTCCATACCTTTACCCCTGCACAGTTGTTGACTTTATACACGGGTTTTATTCGCCCCTGTGTAGAGTATAACACTCTTGTGTGGGGAGGCTCCCTACATACAGCTCTTGTTAATAGGGTGGAGTCAAAGGCTTTTCGTCTCATTAACTCTCCTCCTCTTACTGGCTCCCTTCAACCTCTGTCTTCGCTGCAGTGCTGCCTCTTTATCTCTTGTCTATCGTTACTTCCATGGTCATTGCTCCTCTGAACTGTCTGCTTGCATCCCTCCACCTCTATGACGGGTGCTACGCACCCGTCTAGCAACAAACTCTCATCCCTTTTCTGTCCAACTCTCTAATGCAAGAGTTAACCGTTACTCCCAGTCCTTTATTTATGCAACAGGTGAACTCTGGAACTGTCTCCCTCTGTCTGTATTTCCTACTTCCTATGACCTGCAGTCTTTCAAACGCAGTGTGTCCAGGCATCTCGAAATGAATGGATCTTGAATTTGGCTCTCTTTTGTATTGTTTTTGTTTTTTTCTTGGAAGGAACTCTTATGCTGGCTCCTAATCTTTGGTTCCTTCTTCCTCGCATTAAAAAAAAAAAAAAATTATATCCAACTCCTACATTCCCTCTCATTCGTACCCTTCACCAGCACTGAGCACTAACACACACATCTCAAGGCTCTCAAGCAAACCCCCCCTTCACACACACACACACACACACATATACATACATACACACACATTTTCCCTCACATCTAGTTTTAGTACATGACAGGTATCTTTCAACACACTCTTAAGCAGAGTTTCTCGCATTCAAACTCTCCACACTACTCACTCTCTCACAGTTTCCCAGCACCTCTCTCTCTCTCTCTCTCTCTCTCTCTCTCTCTCTCTCTCAACACACAAGCTCCCAGGCGCCCACTCTCACACAAACATTTATTCACCCTCTCATTAGCCTCTCATGCATACATGCCCTCACTCTTGGTCCCCGTAACACGTCTCTCTCTCTCTCTCTCTCTCTCACACACACACACACACACACACACACACACACACACACACACAACATCACAAGCTCCGTCTCACATAAACATTTTCCCTCTAATTAGTCTCTAACGCATATATGCCCTTCTCTTGGTCGCGCATACAGGTTCCCCACCCCTCTATAAAACACACACACACACACACACACACACACACACACACACACACACACACACACACACACACACACACACGATCTAATTCTCCTTAAATTTCTTTTTAACTCAATCTGCTGCAGGGTTTGGCGGAATCACCGTACCCTTCCCTCTTGCATAATTACCGAAATAATAAAAAGAAACAGTTTCTCTAAACAAGGCTTGGAAAAAAGTAAAAAAAAATATAGTATGTGCAAATAATAATAATAAAAAAAAAAAAAGTTTCTCTTACACTGGCTTGTGATAACGTATAATTTACCAAATATCTGTACTCTCATCTGACAGATTCTTCCAGTGCAGTAGTTTACTAAGTATATCGTACATTGTGACGTTCTAAGCTTGAAACGATATTATACTGGTGCCAACAAGTTTGAAGTTAGTTATGCTGCCTCGGTGTATGCGGTGTCATGATGTAGTGGATACATGTATTCGTATGACCAACATCATGTACCGATAATGACTGTCTCAGAAACATAATAACTGCTACTTTAGGTAATTAGAGAATTTTAATAAGTGAATGCTTTTTGGTGAAATTATTTGCTGCCAGCAATGAAGTGTCAAGTTCTCGTACCTTAATAACATTTCATCGTCAATACCATTTCACTGCATTAAAGAATCACTACTTCTAATGCCCTACAATGGCAGCGCCACATTTTGAAGACGATTACACGATGTCGTCAAGAACATAATGACGGCCATATAATATGTCATCGTAAATCACTCGTGTGTTCTACATTGCTTTATATTAGAAGCTTCAAAATATACAGGAAACTGTGAACTGTCTTTCATGAAGGAAGAAGAATTGATATAAAAATGCTTTCCAACATGTGGACAATAATGACGACTGTCACCCAACACGCAATATTACTGGCCTTAGTTCTGGTACAGATGCTGACAATTACAGCCTACACCAGACAGGGTTAGTGATTTCTGGCGTACGGCGTCACGAAGATTTTTTTTTCTATGTACTGCCACATGATTCAATTTCCTTCATCTCCTATTCAGCAAAAGGAACAAGAACCAGTATGATGTGAAGCAAGTGCGCTGATTATAGATTACAAATCATCATCATAAGCATCACCATCATGTGCGACGCTTTGCTCCACCCCAGGAACCCCACTGAGGATGGTCATTACATAACCACCTTCATGTTATCATGCTTCTCAGTCTCCTTGTCACTTCTCTATTGCCTTTGTTTCACCATCGTACTGCTTCCTTTTCCTCTTTCAGTATTATTCACAGTGTCATTTTCAGACCTTCTTTGGTACCTTATCTATCTGCATTCTTCAAGTCCATACCACCTCATCATATTTCCCTATCCATTTTGTAATGCCACTTTCAATTCATAGTGACAATTCTTCATTTCTAAAATATTCATAAATATCTCTTTTCATCTCCGATCACGCGTATGTGTGCAGCTGTTCTGAAAATAGTCGCTTCTACAGCTTGAAACCTTCAAAGTTCTCCATCACTCACTGCCGAGGTTTCACTCCCATGCGAGAATGTCGACGGTTTCACGCTGGGTCCTCTTCCCCTCCATATTAACCATAACATCCATCACAATGCCACACAATTCTGTTATTTTTCTCCAAATTTCACCCACTTCTCACGCTTCGTTTTGTCATGTTACACAATACAACGGTGAAATATTTATAACTACCATATCAAGCTCCTAACTCGCTAATTTTAGCTTAGTAGTTCAACCAACTTCTCTCTCTGTCCCATACACTGTACTCATACCAAAGTTTGCTATAAAATTTTCCGTTAAATGTCACTATTTTCCGTTTAGCTTACACTGACTTTCAGTTAAGAGAAAAAAGCGAAACTTTGGTGTGGCATAAGTTCTTGTTGTCTGGAAACGCGATACGTAAATAACGTAGACACATGGATACTGATTCACAAACTTACATGACTTCTTAGTGGTGAGTATGACGTGTTGTTGCAGGAAGGACAAGGAAGCAGAGTAAAGAATCTTGCCATGCCTCTAATACATCCTGGGAATAAAAGCACAGTTTCGATGAGAGGGAACTGATGGTGTTTTTGTCAATAAATCACACCCCCGGCTGCTCCGGGTCCCGCGCCTGAGTAATTGGTCAGGACAATTTTTGACGTGGTGGGGATTTTTCTTCAGTCCACCACCATCATCTCACTTTGCTCCTCTTCCTGCTATTTTTCATGCTCTTGTTCCTCCTCAACCTACTTCTTCAACTTCTCCTATCATCATCATCCCTCTTCTTTCTTCCTCCTCCTCCTCTCACAGTATGTTACCTTTCTTTTTCGATTTCTCACACATTTTCTTCCATCAGTCACTCACATCAAGCACAATCAAATTCTGTGCTTTTCATTATACCTCCGCCCACCTATGGTGGAGGAGGCATTAAGTTACTGGTGCCTGGGTGTGTGTGTGTGTGTGTGTGTGTGTGTGTGTGTGTGTGTGTGTGTGTGTGTGTGTGTGTGAGGGTCCGTGCGTCCGTAACATTCTTGTGGGGGGGGGTGCGTGGATCCGTGCGTCCGTAACACTCTTGTGGGTGTGTGTGCGTGGATCCGTGCGTCCGTAACACTCTTATGGGTGTGTGTGCGTGGATCTGTGCGTCCGTAACACTCTTGTGGAGGGGGGGGCGTGGATCCGTGCGTTCGTAACACTCTTGTGGGTGTGTGTGCGTGGATCTGTGCGTCCGTAACACTCTTGTGGGTGTGTGTGCGTGGATCCGTGCGTCCGTAACACTCTTGTGGAGGGGGGGGCGTGGATCCGTGCGTTCGTAACACTCTTGTGGGCGCGGTATCTCCTGAACTCATGGACGGGTTTCCACCAAAACTTTTGTCAGTGATGCAGTATGAAAAGGCGATGAACTGATTAGGGCAGCTAGGTCAAGGGGTCAAATGTCAAGGTCATAAGGGGTCGACTTTGTGTGTGTGTGTGTGTGTGTGTGTGTGTGTGTGTGTGTGTGTGTGTGTGTAAATAATTTTTCACTCTAATCGTGAAATAAACAAAAAATCCATTAATGACCAACGAGAGTTTTAAAGCATATTACATATTAACAAAATTCTGGCCATAAGAGTAAAAGGAATCATTCTTAGTTTTTTCTCACTTTTTTAATTTAGGAGTCTGAGAAAACTTATCCTACTGATTTTTTGCCTAAGACGGGGAGAGAGGGAGTGAGAGTTATGGGACGGAAGAAGGGAATGAAAGGAGCGATGGAATAAAAGAAAGAAGAGGAGACTGATGACTGGAAGACGGACAGTGGAGATAAAAACGAAAAAATAAGTCAGGAAAGTTAAGACTGAGGGAAAAACAGAAAACAATACAGTGGACTGAATGGAAAAAGGGGAAAGAAAAAAAAGAGGATGAAGGGAGAGAGAGAGAGAGAGAGAGAGAGAGAGAGAGAGAGAGAGAATATAGCGAGGACGATAGAAAACGAAGTAGACAAGAAGATACAGACGAGGGGAAGATGAAATGGAAAAAGAGAGAGGAAGGAAGGAAAATGAATATGGAAGATGGATGAGAGGTTGGGGAAAGAGCAGAGGACAGTGAAGTAGGCAATGAAGGCAAGAGAAGAAAGACGACGGATGGAGGAGAGGGATCGAAAGTAAGGATGGAAAGGGGAGAGAAGGAGTAAAGGGAAGTGATATGAGGAAGAAAGGTGAGGAAGTAAAGAAGGTAAGGGAGGGGAGAAGGTAAGGGAGGGAAATAATGAAGATTGTAAGGGAGGGAATACAGATGAAGGAACTAGAAGGTATCAGAGCAGAAGGAAAGGGACGGAAATATATAAGCAGGAAATGGGGAGAAGTCGAAAGAGGTGGAAGGGAAGTAAAGACGAATGGAAGGTACAGAAGTAAAGAAAAAGTACAGGGAGGTGAATAGAAAGTGAGGGAAGAGAGAGATGCAATGGAGGGAAGGGAGGGAAGTGGAGAGAGGATAAAGAGGAAATAAAGTAGATAAATAGGGAAGGAAGACGACAAATGGGGAAGAAAGGGAAGGAAAGAGGGGAGGGGAGGAAATATGAAAGTGAGTTAAGGGGAGACGAAGAGGACTAAAACAAAAGGGGAAGAGGAAAGGGAGGTGATGAAGAGAGGGAAGGAATACAAAGGAAAGCAAATACCAACTGACCCCAGGATCCTTTCCAGGAGGTTTGTTACAGAGAAGACTGTAATCATGACATCAGATATGAGAAGGTAAGGGTAGTTAAGCAGAAGGAAGGGTCCCCGCCTCCTCTCGTCTCTCCGAAGCATCAAACACTCCAGCCGAAGCCGGCAGGACAAAGTGCAAAGAACCACCATGCACTAGAGAAATTTCATAGGAAAGGTTGAACAGAAAATCATATTCTATAAAACATTATGTATAAGGTAAAAGTGTCATTATTTACTTAACGATCTTGTCCTGTTGCTGTGCATGAGATGAAAAATAAATAGTTGCACCTCTTCATTACTTATTATGAACAGGGTCGGCAGGCGATAAGCTGGATACTTATCTAGTAAATTTATTATTATTATTACTTTATCACAATCTGCCATACTTCTAGGTAATTACTCCATGTCTTCAACTCATTTAGAGAAGCAATTCATTGCTTCATTGGACTGGAAACGCTTGCCAATAATTTGCAACCATTATCTCCAGTGTTATTTGATCGGCTTATGTGAAGTATTTATCGACGGCATTATGCCATGACCATTCTTCTTCTCATTATTATTATTATTATTATTATTATTATTATTATGTGGAAGCAATGAAGAAAGTTAAATCGGGGAAAGCCCCAGGAATTGATGGAGTGTGTGGTGAGATGCTGAAGCATGGGGGAGAGATAGTAGTACAATGGATGTGGAAGATGTGCAGATTGGCCTGGGAGGAAGGTAGAGTCCCGGAGGATTGGAAGTCAGGTATAATTATTCCCTTGTACAAAGGAAAAGGGGAAAAAGAAGTGTGTGGTAATCATAGGGCATTTGTCTTCTTAGTATAATAGGAAAAGTGTATGGTAGGATACTTATAGACAGAGTTAGAGAAAGAACAGAGAAATTAGTTGGAGAAGAACAGGGAGGCTTTAGGAAGGGAAGAGGTTGTGTAGATCAGATATTCATTCTTAGATCTTTAGTGGAAAAGTTTCTAGAGAAGGGAAAGAAGTTGTATGCGGCTTTCATGGATTTGGAGAAAGCATATGACAGGGTGGATAGACAAGGATTGTGGAAAGTGTTAAGAATATATGGAGTAGATGGGAAGTTGTTGAATGCTGTGAAGAGTATGTATGATGGTGCTAAGGCTGCAGTGCGTGTGGATGGTGAACTAAGTGAATTTTTCTCTTTGAAAGTTGGTTTGAAACAGGGATGTGTCATGTCTCCATGGTTGTTCAATCTGTACATGGATGGGGTAATAAAAGAGGTACAAGGTAGGGTAGTGGATGTTGGAGTGGCCCTGGTGAGAGAGGATAGTGTTTGGAAACTCCCTGTACTGTTGTTTGCAGATGATACTGTGTTGTTGAGTGAAGATGAAGGGGAGCTGCAAGGCTTGGTGGATGAGTTTGGGAGAGTGTGTAAGAAACGGAACCTAAAGGTGAATGTAGGGAAGAGTAAAGTGATGGTCTTTGAGAGAGGTGAAGTCAGTGAATGTATAGCGAGGTTGGATGGTGAGGAATTGGAAAATGTGAGTACGTTTAAGTATTTGGGTAGTGTGATGAGTAAGGATGGAGGTTTGGAGGGTGAAGTGCTTGAAAGGGTACAGCAGGGAAGAAAGGTTGCTGGTTCCTTGAAAGCAGTGATAAGAAACAGGGAAGTGAGCATGGAAGTAAAAAAGTTACTACATGACAGTATTGTGATACCAACTCTAACGTACGGAAGTGAAGCTTGGACGTTGTTGGAAGGACACAAGTCAAGAGTGAGAGCAGTGGAAATGAGTTATTTAAGAGGAGCTTGTGGAGTCACGTGGAGAGACAGGCTGACGAATGAGGATATAAAGGAGCGTTGTGGTGTTGATGTGGATGTGATAGGAAGCGTTGTGAGGAACACACTGAGGTGGTTTGGCCATGTGGAGAGGATGGAGGGTGAAAGACTGACGAAGAGAGTGTATGTGAGTGAGGTGGAGGGTGGGAGAGGGAGGGGGAGACCGAGGATGAGATGGAGGGATGGGGTGGAGAGGTATATGAGAGAGGGGGGGGGGAGTTGGGAGCAGGGTAGTGAAATGGCGGGGGACAGGGCGACTTGGAGGCGATTTGTTTGTGGCCACCCCAAACGGGATTGAGGCGTCTGGCAATAGATAGATAGATAGATTATTATTATCACTATCATTATTATTACAATTTTATTATTTGGTCTCATCCTCTTGTATTCTGTGCTCTGACAAGTTAAATATATACAGCTCTTCTAAACGTTCTTCTCAGAGTCTGTGCCTCAGTCGGGGTAATCATCTGCCACTCTTCGCTGCAACCTTTATGATTTAAACAAAAATGTTTTTCATAATATGGTGAAGAAAACTGAACACAGTAATAATATTTAGTCAGGGGAGAAAACCGGAGAGGAACAAGAAAGTGGTAAGGAGAAAGGAAGAGGGAAGGGAGGGGAGGACTAGGAATGAAGATGGAAGGGAAAAGAAAGTACAGAAAACGACGGAAGAAGGAGCGAAAAGGAAATAGGAGGGAAGAAGAGAAGAAAAGAATAATAATGACAGAGAGATGAAATAAGGGTAGGAAGGAAATATGAGAAAAGCAGAGATGATAGAAGACCAAATAAAGGAGGAAGGAGAGGAGGAAAGGAAAGACAAGGAGAGAAAAAGCTAGAGAGAAAGAAGCAAGAAGATGGGAGCAGGAGCCAAGGGATAAAGGAAGAAGCAAAAGTTTTAAGAAGATGGAGGAAGTAGGAAAAGAAAGTAAAATGGAAGGAACGAGAGTGGTAGTGGGAAAGAAAGAGGAAGATGCAAAATTGGATGAAAATACAATAACAGGAAGGATGGAAAGGGAAGGGAAGGATATGAGGAAAGGATTATGAAAGAGAACGAGCCAGTAGGTCTCATCGCCGCACAGTTGCATCTTTATCTCTTTTCTATCGCTACTTCAATTGTCACTGCCCCTCTGAACTGTCTGCTTGTATCCCTCCACCTCTACGACGGGCGCGTAGCACCTATTTAGCAACAAACTCTCATCCATTTTCTGTCCAACTCTCTAATGCAAGAGTTAACCGTTACTCTCAGTCCTTCATTTATGCAACAGGTCAACTCTGGAACTGTCTTCCTCTGTCAGTATTTCTTACTTCCTATGATCTCCAGTCTTTCAAACGCAGTGTGTCCAGGCATCTCAAAATGATCGGAGGGAAGGCAGGGAAAGAAACAAGAAGAATGAAGAAGGGGAGAAAAAGGAAAAATATGGGAGAAAAGATGGAAGAAAAAGGAAGGAGGGCGACGACTACGATATATTACATTTACAACTACGATAATGGATGAAAGGGAAAAAATGAAGAAGAAAAGGCAGAAAGAAAATGCCAAAAGAATGAAAAGGAAGGACGAGGAGAGAGAAGGAGTCAGGGAATGAAAAATGGGATGGAAGAAAAGGAGGAGATAGAGAGGAGTGAAGGAGAGAGGCAAGGTAAATGGCACAGGATCCGAGTACGATTTACTTTGCGAGCGAGGCACAAAGAATGGTGCCAATGAGGCTGATTAAATAAAGTAGGAGACTCTGTAAGGAAGGGTGATGGCATACCTAACACGAACACATTCTGAACAAAGACAACTTCCGGACTAAAGGAGATTGTGAGTAACTGAAATCGTCAGGAGGTTGGAACAACAAAGAGCCAACAGCATACACAGTGAACAAGATGTGTTTCGTCAGAAGACATCAAGAACAGGGAATGAACAACAGAGGTACAAAAGTGCGGAGCCAACTTGACGGCGGCAAAATTAATATGAAAGACGCCACTCAATGGAAGGGTTATTGCTTCTAACTCCTTCCCTACAAACCTTTCTTAAGCTGAACACGTTCGTCTGGATGAAACAAGATCACAGTTTAAAGAGCCATTAGTCATTATACAAGGGCAGATACAAGTATTATATCTCACCCTTTCACTACTACAAGTCCCACTAAGATTAATAAAATCCCAAATTGGTGGATGGAATTAAAAAAAAAAAAAGTGATACTAAAAGGGATAATGCTGGTCACTTGTGGCCCCTTCACTACGAGAGATTTCTCATAAAGTGAAGCTGTCATAAAGGTTTGCTAAAATATTCCTGGAACGGGGGCCAATTGCCCTCTTACAGCACAGGCCTTGTTTCTTTGCACCCCAATGACCTTGACCTCTGATCTTCATATTCGAATTCATCTATCTGTGATCAATAGATAATCATCATAGGAACAAGGAATGAGAAAGTTACAAAATGGGAGAACTCTCAGCACCATGGCCAGAGAAATGGGTCACAGTAAAAAAAAAAATATATATTGATAAAGCTTTCATGAGATGATGACCAACATACAGTACATACATACATACATACAGACGTGACCAGTATATTACCTGTCCGTTACAATTACAATCCGGATTCGCTTTGGCCACAAACTGACAGCTGTGTATTTTATTATATCTAACGCTGTATAAGCTGTACCGGCAGCCAACGGGTTAAAAGATTCAAGGGGCGAGAGAGTGAGATACGTGGCGTTGATTTTCCAATTTCGATTCTACTGGTGATTTGTGAAGCCGTTTTACTGGGTGATAACTTTGCCCCGGGATAGGTAATGGAGGGCGGAAGGGTGAGGTAGTGGTGGTGTGTGTCAGGACTGGTAGATGTAATGCAGTTTGGTGGCTACTGACCCTATCCAGGGAAAGTTTAAATATGTAGGTTATGCATCTAAGGTTTAGGTCAATGTAGTAAAAAGAAGTCTGTCCCAAGATGGTAAATACTGACCATATCTTAAGTAAAGTATAAATATGAAGGATATGAGTTAAAGATGTAGGTCACTGGAGTAAAAAGAAGTCTGTCCCAAGATGGCTGTTGGCCACCATCAAGTGGGCATTATAGTTACACTCTTGTTACCGCCAAATGAAGGTTTTTAGTTTATCAAAGACTTCTCAAGGTGAAAGACTTAGAACAGATTTTCATTATGGGTTACATGAGGATATTTTTACACATTCCTTGGTAGCAATACTGTACAGTGTCTGGTGAATAACTTCTGGTGGCACGTAAACTCGTCAAAATGTTACGTGTGTTCCTCGCTGCCCTGCCTCTAGGTTTGCACATTTCACTTTCATTAAGTAAATATTGAGGTTTCCTTCTTTATATTCCCCTCACCCTTCGCCCATCTGGCCACACCAGCATTTTCACAACTGGCTAGTTTGAGAAGCGATAGTTTTAAGTCTTACAAAATTATCTTTCATTTTTACAGCGTTATTTTTATTTCTACACCTTGTGCCTCCATGATGTTTGTTGCATGTGTTCCTGTAACTTTTACTTTTCGTTTGTTTTTTGTTTGCAATCTATGTCTCAAAATTCCTTCCAAAAATTTCGTTCTAAGTTGCACTGCCACTTTAACCCTAAAGCGATAAAACACACGCTCCTAAGGTAAATAAAACTGTCTGGAGATATTAAGATAAAACACAAATTATGTAATCGCAATGAAAAGAAACACCATCTTCTGTCTCAAGTGTCTTATTCTTTATCCTTATTAGCTCTGTTCTAATGTCTCATGTTTCACATTATTGTTTATCCTATCTATCTATCTATCTATCTATCTATATACCTAGGCTGCTTCCCCCAAGGAAAGGGAGGTAGCCGAGACAGGACGACACACTCCCCATTTACTCATCTATTCAAACACATTCATTCGCATCTTTGCCCCAAAGGGGAGAACGGACAGATCCTCACCGCACCACACCGCACAAGGGTCAACTGCGCAATGCAATCAGTGACATCCGCAGCAGGGCCCGACAGCAGAACTGGTTTACCTCTGCCACATCATAACACACCCATCCCCTTACCCGCACCTGACCTGACTAGCTGATCAGACCAAATGCGGGAGAATATCCCCTCAGGGCTGCGTCATCACTTATTCATTCACAATTTCTCTCCATTTATTTCTGTCACGCACAGCCACTCTTCCTTGCTCAACAGACATCCCTCTCGCATCCAGCGCTCTCTTCACACTGTCCATCCATCCTATTCGTGGTCTTCTTCTCAGCCTTACACCTCTCACATCAGATCTAGTTATCTTTTTCACCAATCGCTCATTATCCATTCTCTCCATATGCCCAAACCATCGCAACACCCTCTGCTCAACTCTACCAGCCATCTCCCGAACAACTCCAGTTCTCCTTCGCATTTCATCATTTCGCACCCGATCCATACGCGTCACTCCACACATACTCCTCAGACACCTCATCTCCATTACATTCAAACTTTTCCTCTCTGCTACACCCATATTCCATGTTTCAGCCCCATATAACGCAGTCAGTACCACAACACCCTCATACAGCCTTCTTTTTACATCCATTCTAAGCGAACGACATTTAAACACTTTTTTCATTCCTCCCAGCACCTTTCCTACTTCATTTATTCTAAACTTCACTTCTGCATCTATTCTTCCATGCACAGCAACATGTGACCCTAGATATTTAAAACAATCTACCTCCTCAAGCAACTCACTGTCAAGAGATATCCGTATCTGAGCATTTTTTTTATGCTTTGCGTCATATCATCAGTTTTATCCTTTTGTCTCCACATTAGTTTCCCTTCTGTTCACTTCCTTTTTATTTACGGCTTTGTATTCTATCCCTACCAGCATGTCTGATTAACTGTTTCTTTACTTTCATCTCTCTCTCTCTCTCTCTCTCTTTCCTTATTTTACTACTGGATATCGGTTTCTATTCGTTTCTTTACCCATTACGGTTTAAGCTCTTGCCTTCCTTCCCTGTACCAATACTTTCATTCCTACTGTCTTTTGTTTCATTCATATCCTATGTTTTTGTTTGTTTTTGCTTTGTTTTGTGTGTGCGTGGGGGGGGGGAGTATTCCTCTTGGTTCACATCTTATATAATATGGTTTTGACTGTTAAGGGTTACCTGCACATTAACTGTCGCTACACATCCAAGTCACTATATAAATTGTTTCATCTTCTATTTTCTCATGTTTCCCCTACTCTTTCATTTTCTTTCCCAGTTCTTCCGCTTCTCTCTCTTCGCTTCATTACTGACTAGGAACCACTCCGCCAGTGCCAATACATTTACACAGTTTTATAAAGCGCATACCTCCGCCACGAACAATAAAATTTATGGTTTCTTACATCCGGATTTGCATCCATCTTCAAATCCAACAAACTCTTCCTTGCCCCACTGCCCACCTATCCATCAAACTTCCTTACAAGTCGATAACAACTTTTATTAGATATCTTGTACACAGAGAGACAAAGATGAATACATACCGGTAACCTCCTCAAACCTTGTTGGTGAAGGTAAAATTATTCCACTTTTTCGTTATCGGCACCTCTACATCAACATTCCCATTCCTCTATACTCTTTTATGCTTTGTTCACACTCTCTGAGTTTTCATATATTATATTGTTATTCACTGTTCTTTATTCAGAAAAGTTCTTTTTTTTTTTTTCCTTCTTCGCTTGTGCACATCCCCAAGCCTCGCTCACACTGTTATATCCCTAAGACTTCTGCCATCAACGTGTTTTCTTTCTCAGTGATATGCCCTCATTCTTTCTACTGTACTGTACAGATGAAAAGTACAGCGTAACCTTATAAAACAAAACATTAACACACACAAACGGAAACTAAACTTCAAATAATTTATGTGAGAGTATCTACTGTCTCGGGTTTCCTCTTTTCAAATACCTGAGAACTTTTAATATCACCCAAACTTTTTTTTTTTTTTTTTTTTCACTTCCACATCCCACCTGTGCTCTCACCGTGTTCTTGCTTTCTTTCCACTTTTTTCATTTCACACAACACAACTCACAACAAAGATTTACCTTACGTGGTGCAACAATTGGGGCTGCAGATTTACACACCCTAATATTTATTTTTCGGCGTACGTTTGTAACGGTGGCCAGGCTGTTTTTACAGGCAATCATCCACACAGCGGGCTGACTCAATAATAACCTTACACTCAGCTAGTTAACCTTGTAAAATGTTTCTGTAGTCTGTCCCCTCTTTTACTTCTTTACCCAGACACTTACTGAGATTTATGTAGACTTTTTACAGTATAACAAGCTTCTGTTATTCTTTCTTTGTATTTGGAGAAACGCACATTGTGTGTGTGTGTGTGTGTGTGTGTGTGTGTGTGTGTGTGTGTGTGTGTGTGTGTTTTGGGACTTTTTTTTTTCTTTTCTTCCTCTGTAGGGGTATTTTGAGAGGATTTAAAATTGTACTTCGATATCACCGCCTCCATTTTCATCGTATTTGGGAAAAAAAAAAAAGAACTTGTTCAAACTGATAGTAGGTACAGGTAATCCAGATTATAAATTTATATAAACTGTAATCAACTTTACAGGCTAACTGCTATGAAGACAGAAACGTCAAAAAGAGTGACAAAAATATTAAGACTTGCAAGAGTCAGATCTTGCAGGAGCTATTCTGTGATGATGATGATTCCTTGGGGCCTGGATAACGATGACGGAGGAGGGCAGCTGGTCTACACAATTACTGTATTTTTATTCTTTATGTCTACCTTAAATTGTGGACTGGGTTCTCATCTCTAAAGATAAGTGGCTCAGCCACATGCCAACAGATGGCTTCATGTCAGTCACACATGCCATGCCCTGTCTGCTAAATATAGCCTAATACTAATAGTACAAAGGACTAGGAGCGGGGTGGATATGGAAGAATGAAGTTATAAACGAATTATGGAAAAAAATATGTTTTGGCAAAAAGGAAAAATACATGAAAGAACGCTATTAGAAAGAGAAGAGCGTAGGTAGGGATCAATTAAAGGGGAAAAATACTGAACTAGAATGGCACTCAGTAGAGCGCATACCTCCGCCAACGCCCTATCTCGCAGTGTTAAAGAAGGTGGGAAAAAAAAAAAAAAAAAACTGGATCAGCACCTTTATCCGAATCCGCACCAAAATTTAATGGAGTGTATTCTGGGCCAAAGCCCATTCTTCTACCAAGTTTCGTGGAAATCTGTCCAGTAGTTTTTGTGTGATCTTGCTCACAAACTAACACCAACAAACAAAAAAACGGACAGGAGTGAAAACATAACCTCCTTGGCGGAGGTAATAACCAAGTACACACAAAGAAACAGGTAACATAAAGAGTAACTAATGTGGGTGTGTGTAACACGGCAAAAGAGAAAATATACATGACAGCAGCTATCGGTAATGTACCGTAGAAATGCTGGCAGCGATAAAAAAAAAAAAAAAATAATTAATTAAAAAAAAAAACTGGAAACACTGAATAACGAAGCTGACGACGAATATTAAATATGAGTGATTAAAGGATGTAAAGGACGAATGTGAGAACGTACAAGTTACAACTAAAGAAAGTTAATTTAAAACTGCAAGTAGGGTAAAGATATAAGGAACCATATAAAACTATCGAAATGAATGTACAGAAACAAATTTATTAACATGGTAAAAAAAAAGATAGAATAGTGTGAATTTTGCCACTGGTATTTATGACAAACAGAAAAAAATATCCAGAACTGACAGTACAAATTTACCAATACAGTCAACCAGCTTGTGGACGATTACGTGAAAAAATACGTGAGAAAGTTACCTGTACATGATGATACAGCCAGTCCACCATTACAAAGGTCTACGGAGAGCAAATGTTAATCTTTCCAGCTCGAGGACTTCAATTACACTATATTCTTGCTGTCTGCTGATAATTTTATATTGTTTAGGAACTTTTCGAACTTCTGGGGATACAAACAGACTTTAACTACCCCTGTATTATGAAGAGGTTTCTGAAGTTGACATGAACATAAAAAAGTAAATACCCTAACATGAAGGGCAACTAACAGGAAAATTAAAAGGTTGTGATGCATGAAAATCACGGCAACAAGGATAAAATCAAGACGCAGGGGATGGAAATAAAAATTATATTGTTCAGAAAATTTTTCGTAGGGTCTAAACGGATACCGTTTCACACAAAGCAGCTGTAAAAAAAAACGTTGCGTGGCCATAGGGATGAAGGGGGAGAGAAAATAAAAGAAGGAAACGGCAATCCTTACTGAATGAAAATGAATTACGAAGTGGCAGCTGTGCGAGAAATCACGCGTTGTGTACTATCAAAAGGTATTCCCTACTCTCCATCAACATGAATTAATTTGCCAGGTGTTATGGGGCTGCAATTACTAATGACCTAGTGAGCGAATGATGAGGGAAATCATTCTCTCTAATTAAGTGTCAGTAACTGTAGGCATTTAGCCGTCAAAATTTATGCAGTGTTGATACGACATTTATCACTCAAAATTAGTCAAAAACTAACCAAATTGCCGATGACCTTACAGCGAAAATTGTTTCCTTCATTAATCATTTAGTCGGTCATCAGCAACAGTTCATACTTTGATATTTATAATTTATTATTAAACTTTCAGACAACAACAACCTCGTCATCTCTGGCATTGTTTCACGGGTCATCCTGTATGTAGGCAAAATATGTGGTGTGCACCAGAAAATAAGTGACACAGGCACCATCAAAATTCTTAGCTGTTGAAATCCCTCCCTCCTGAGCCTTGACGGTGGACTGGACACATTTCGTGGCTGATGGAGTTTCAGAGCTGCGTAAAACAACTACTACACCTGACTGCCAGGGGAGGGACAGGCAAGTATACAGTCAGACTGACATCGGCAGTGTTGTTTAATATTTTAGACCTCGTGGGGCAATCATATAATTTATGTAGGGCAAACATGGTCTCTCTCTCTTTCTCTCTCTCTCTGTTTTAGCAGGAAGAATGGAGGAGGATAATAAACAATAAATAATGAGAACCAAATGAGAGCAAAAGCACAGTGGTACTGAGGCCGGGTTGAAGGACGGAAAGACGAGGGAAGCAAAGAATGAGGGATGGAGAAAAGGGACGACGATGGGGGAGAAGAGGGTAAGGGATGGGGAGAAAGGAAGGAGAGGGTAACGGACTGAGAGAACAAAAGGGATGAATGATGGGGGGAAAGGGAGGAGAGATGAGGGAAAAGGAAAAGAAGGAGAGGAGAAGGTAAAGGAAAGGGAGAAGGGGAAGGAGTTGAGGAATGGGGACAAAGGAGAATTAAGAAGGGAGAGGAAAGGGTTAGGGATAGGGAGAATAGAAGGAAGAGAGGATGAAGGTAGGGGAGAACAAGGGAATACTGCTGGTGATGAGGGGAAGGAGTGACGAATGAGGGGAGGGAGAGAAGATAAAGATGGGAAGAGATGCAGACTCACGAAATTTATTAGGCAGGAAAGGTACTAATAAAGACTTTAATCTGTGTTCCTTACAGTAATGAGACAGCTGGGAATGGAGTCCAGCACAAAGTAAAATAACACCCAATTATAGGGTGCCGTTAATACCTATGCCGTACCTTACTAAATCATATATCATCATCATCATCTTACCTCCAACTAGAATAATGAAGTGGATGACATCGGGAACAAGAAAGAAAAAAAGGCAGAGCTGGGAAAACTAACATCCACGGTCATCATCATCATCATCATCAACCTACTTCCCTTAAAAAAAAAAAAAAAAAAACATTGGAAGAGATTCAGATACAGGAATTAGAAAGCTCGGCAGTAGAAAGACTAGGCTATGAGCACAAAACACAACAGCAGAAAGACTATGAACACAAGTGTCCAGTGAAAAGGCACAATCAGCCATACATCATTCCTTCGAAACCCTGGCTCTATGTGACTATGTGACACTACCACCGCCCAATCGATATGAATATGTCGACGGCGTAAACATGTACAACAACAACAACGACGACGACAACAACAATAAATAATAATAATGATAATATTAATAATAATAATCATAATAATAATAATAATCATAATATTAATAATAATAATAATAATAATAAAAATTATAATTATAATAACAGTAACAAGTGCTCGTGGGCCCTTCGGGCCCCTCGCACTCGCTCCAGCGGAGGGCTTTCGCGCTTATGTGCTGTTCTAGTGTAACGTTACTATCGGCCTTCAAGACGACATCGAAGGTCCCATGATGGTCCGTTTATGTGCTGTTCTAGTCGAACGTTGTCACTTGCATTTTTTGCAGCTAACCAATTGATCGTGTTATTTGCAGCTTCGGGAATGGAAGCTAAGTTGTCCGAACGCAGGTCCAAAGTACACACACAGACACATGGCTACTGCTACAGTTTATTTTAGTTCTACCTCTGGGCAAAAAATTCTACGGAGATCCTATGCCGGGCTTCGGGAGCAGCGTTTTTTGGTCAAAATGTGACCGCTCATTAAGTATAGTAAAAGTTTTTCAATCGTGATGGGACCAATTTTTTTTTTTTTTCACATCAGCGAATTTCCTGATATTTCTGTGCCAATTTTTGTGCGATTTCAATGTGTAGTTTCGGCTGTCCAAAACACACACACACACACACACACACACACACACACACACACACTACTAATATAGTATATTAGATAATAATAATAATAAATCGAATTCTGAAATTGCTGAAGCAATATTCAAAGAACTCCACATTCCAGGTGAAATTACTTTTGTCCTCATTGTGGGCTTAATATTATGGGACTTTTGGTATGCCTCAAAAATTTTTATGGATTTTGATCTGTGAGCCTGAGATCAAGGTCATTCATACTAAGCAAATCATGTTCACTCATGACCCACTACATTTCCAATGATTATGGTCAAAATCGACCAAATACTTTCCGATTTTCTGGCATAAGACTGCAATTATGATTTTCTTTAATATCTAAAATAGTGTTTGTTGGACCTCAATATCAATACCCAGATGTACAAGGATATGTTGACGACTACATACTGGAACACTGCACAGCAATGGATTCAGTAGTTTTTGCTGCACAGGAGAGCAGAAATCGAAAAAAATAACATAGAAGGTCCTAGTACTAGGAAAAAAAAAAATGCACCAAAAGAAGCTTATAACGAAGATATATCACTCCTGCAAGTTTCAAGTCTCAATCTCGAACAGTCTTGGAATGCCAGCCTTCTAGATCTCCCCCCTAAAAAAAAAAAAAAAAAAAAAAAAAAAACTACAATATCAACAAGAACTCCACAGAATGTGGAGTTCTTAAAAATATTATTACGGTAACTAAAACAATGAGAAATTATTCAAGGACAATTTTGATAAAGAAAAGCCTCCCACAGCCATTACCTACTAGAAGCCAATCTATAAAGGGAACCTGAGGTCAGGGTCAATGTTTTTATGCTTGTCACCTTAGGTCACCAGCAAGTTTTGAAGCTCTAGCTTTTATCATTCTTGGCAAATTGTATGACATTTTGAACATGCGGAAAAGTCCAAGTTTTTGACCCCATGCTTTCTCAATGAAAAATCAACCGATTGGAACCATACTCTTTTCCGCACTGCGGCCGCCTAAAGGCCATAATGTGGTACAATTTCAGCTTCCTAGCTTAAGCGATTCTTGAGATAATGTGGCTGAACCAGTTTTCTGTTCCAGACAATAACTAATGATCCGGTTAACGGACTGTCACCATATTTGGCCAAAAGAAGCGGATAGCTGTCCGACAAAGTTTGAAGCCTCTAAAACTAATAGCCTTTGAAATATTGCAATTTTAAAATAAGCAAAAGTAATAATCATATTGACAAGAATAATAAAACTTCGCACATGGATGTGGGAAGTATTAATAAACAAATCCAGGAAACAGTCGATGCCATAGCACCGTTTTGGTGGGTTCACACACAAGGCCAGGCTACCCACCTACTCCCACTCTTATTTTCTTCTCCAGTTGCCTATTACCTTGATTCACTCTTTCATATTTTCCTCTACGGCCAGGTCTAAATGTTCCTCTTACTGCTTCTTTGTACCCCAATTTTTTATCATTATAACTCCTCTACTGACGCTTTCTTTTCATTTGATTTTTTTTTTCCCTTTCCCACCTCCACTCCTTCCATCCATATCTTCTCTCTCTCTCCACTTCTGTACCACTTCTTACATCCCTCTCTTTCTTTTCCCTATATCCTTCTCATTGTTCTGTTTTCCTCTCTCCATCTTCATATTCTTCCCTACTCTTCTTTATCTCTTCCTTGTTAGCCCAACTCTCTCTCTCTCTCTCTCTCTCTCTCTCTCTCTCTCTCTCTCTCATCTCCCATTTTACAACTTTCCTTCGTATTTTTTCCCTTTTCTCTATACTCAGAGCACTCACTACTCTTCCTCTCCCAGTTAGTCCTCTCTCCACTGTTTTTTTTTTCTCTTCCATCTCTATCTTTTCCTCCTTCACCCTCTCTTTCTTCTCATGCTTTACTATTCCTTCTCCCTTCGTATCATCTCCCCTTCTTGTTCCTTGTTATCACATTCACTCCTTCCCTCTCTCTAATTGCTCGATTCTCAGCTTTCCCGTCTTCCTGCCTTCCGTTTATTCTCGTTCTACTCTTTCTCTCCTCCCAAACTCCTCGCCATAGTTCCCTCCTCAATCCCCCCTCAATCTTCTCTCCTCCTCTCTCTCATCTTCCTCTCCTCTTATGTCCTTCCGTACCCAGATTCTCCATCCCCGAATACTATCAATCTCCTTCCTTTCCTTCTTCCCCTTCCCTCTTTTTCTTCACCCTTCTTCCTCTCGCCCTCCCGACCCCTCCCTCTCCCATATATACCTATCAATCTACTGCCTGGCCGTCATCCTGTGAGTGGTGGTCCCGACAACCTAACTTCCAGGCATTTCTCTCCCTACTCAGTAACGACCCCGTCTTCCCATGACACACACCAACTTCCCTTAAATACTCTGTCACCTCATCTCTCTACCTCTTACTATCTTCCTCTCCGTAATCTTCCAACCAGTCCACTCTCATACAATACAATCTTGCACCTTATCTCTTTACCTCACTCTCGGTCTTCCTCCCCATTTCTTCTTCCAACCATCTCCATCTCATACACTTCACCCCAGCACCCTACCGCTCCACCTTGTTTTCCATCAGGTAAATATAATCGACTGACGGTAACCACACTAATGTAATTCAGAAGCAGCCACAATAAAGTATGTATTTGCAGTGAAGCCTGAAGATCCCTGGTATCCAAACTCTGTTACGTGTTCATCCATTCGTGTTTCCAAAGCAATATTTACCCCGTGTTCTGTGCAGTTCATACACATCGGCAATAATTATTTTAATATAGTCTACGAGTTCACACACACACACACACACACACACACACACACACACACACACACACACACACACACACACACACAATTATTATAAAATATAAATATTAATACAACATATACTGTACAATATGTATTATATATGTATGTGTGCATGTATAATGTATTTATATCTCTCGTCCTCTACGTCCTCCTCCATATCTAGTCATTTCCCTATTCCCCTCCTCCCATTCCTTGACTTACACTCACACCTTTACCACTCTCTCCTCCCTTCCTCCTATATGTCTTCCTGAACAACTTTCCTCTTTTTCTCTTAACCATTCCACTCAGGGTACCCTCTCTTCACCTCCCTCCCTCCCTCACCCCTATCCACCCCCCTGCTGGCAGTACAGGAGGTACACAACACATCACACCACTCAGGGTACCCTCTCTTCACCTCCCTCACCCCTATCCACCCCCCTGCTGGCAGTACAGGAGGTACACAACACATCACACCGCTACGCTGTACCATTACCTTCAACTCACACCAGGGATTTCTTTCCCTCTGGTGGCTATTTGCATAACGGTAAGGCTGGTCACGTTTTGGGTAACTTAGCGTGACCTTCCCTCTTCAGGTGGTGAGGGAGAGAGGGGAGAGGGAAACGAGTGACTGGGGAAGGAAACAGAGGAGAGGGGATAGATGGAGAGGGGAGAGAAAGAATGGGGAAGGGACAGGAGGGGAGTAAAGGGACATGGATGGAAGGGTGCAAGCGACTGAGAGGGGGAGAAAGGGATGGCTGAGAGGAGAAGAAAGGAAAGGGAGGGAAAAGGAGGAGAGAAAAGTGATGGGATAGTAAAGGGTCGGGAGAGAAGGATAAGGTGATGAAAAGAAAAGCAAGGGAAAATAGATAGAGAAAAAAATATTACAAGTGAGGGAGAAGGGAAGGAGTGAGGGAAATGGCTATCTTCATTAATGGAGGCAGGGAGGAAAGAGGAAATGAAGAGGGACGGGGAAGGGAGTGAGACGCATGTGAAGGAAATGGAGCAGAAGAGAAGCGGAAAAAGATTTATACACAGAGGAAAAAGGGAGGGAGGGATGACAAGACGGCAGGGTATGGCATGGTAGGGCTGGGTAGGACAGGGTTAGGTAGGACTAAGTCATGGTAAGGCAGGGCAGGCAGGGCTGGGCAGGGATAGACAAAAAAAGAGAGGGTCAAGTAGCGCACGGAAGGGCATGGCAGGAAAATGAAGAAAGTGGGCAAAACAAGAAGAATGGCAGGGCAAAACAGGATAGGGCAGGGCACGTGGAAGTACGCAAAGGAGAGTGATAAATATGAAGTTAAAAGGACCGTGAGGGAAATAAGGAAGATTCATGAGGTGGGGCGGAAGGGGAAAGGAGGGGAGGAAAGAGAACAGAGGGGACATGTGAAAATGAAGTGAGGGGAGAGACAATGAAAGGGAGGCCTAGATTTATTGACGGGGGAAGCGAAAAGGAGGATGGAAAGAAGGGGAAGAAAAGGAAATAGAAAAGATGAGGCAGGGGGAAAGGAATGAAAGGAGAATAAAGGAATAGGGACGCAGAGGCAGCCTAAGACGCGCAAGAAAAGAGGGTTAAGAGAGAATGGATGAAAGAAGGAGTGGAAGAGGGAGAGAAGAAAGGAAAAAATGAGAAAAGAGGAAAAAGAAAGGAATGCAGGGGACAGAGCAGATGAAAGGAATCGAAGGGAGAGAAGAGAGGAAGAAACAGAAAGAACACTAGGAAATAAGGAAGCATAAATTAAAGAAAAAGAGAGAGGAAGGAAAAACGAAAAGAAGAGAAGAGGAGGGAGGTAAAATACAGGAATAAAGAGGGAGGGATGGAGGGTGTAAGACAGAGTAGAGGTTGAATGAAAAAAATGACGGGATGAATAAAGGAATGGGAGGGATGGGAGGAAGAGCAAAAGGAAAGAAGGGGAAAAAAGGAAAAAAAGAGGGAAGGATGGAAAGAAGAAATGAAAGAAAGAGACGGAAAATGAAAAAGGAGGGAAGGGGACGGAGGGAAAAGAAAGGAAAGATTAGGAAAAAAAAAGGGGGGGAAGGGCGAATGGAGAGAAGGGGAAGGGAAGGAGGAAGAAATGGATGTGAAGAAAAATAATGTAATGCATTGGAAAAAGTGACGAAGGAAGGGAGAAGTAAATTAGGAGAAATATGAAAAAGATGAAAAAGAAACGGAGGAGGTGGGTAATGAAGGTTACAGTGATTAATTTAAAGGAGGAGGTGGAGTTGGGCAACAGGGAATGGGGGATGAGAGGGTGACTGTGAAAGAAAAAGGAAGGTGGTGACCTAGAGACTAAGTACAACATATCTATGGCGTTCCTATATGGTGACCATATGTTTACAGGAGTAAAAAACAAGTCGACAGACGTAAACCTAATAAAGGACAGATTACTGATGGCGTGAAGCTAGAATTGACAAAAATAAAGAATAAGAAAAATCGTAGAACTATATAATCTACCCCCTAATCTTTCCCCCTCCTAAAAAAAATTAGGCCTAATTACATATTCTACTAAGCACCCAGACAAATGGGTAAAAATATAATAAGTGGGAGATGGAAGATGAAGAGTTAAGATGGAGGGTCGAGTGTGAGGTGGAGGGTTGACTGTGAAGTGGAGAGGTGAGGTGGGGAGGCATGGTGAAGACTGGTGGAGAGGTATGATGAAACATGGTGGAGAGGTATGGTAAAACGTGGAGAGGTATGGTGAAATGTGGAGAGGTATTTTGAAGCGGGGTTGAAAGGCAAGAATGAGCAAGGTGAAGAGGTAAGGTGAATCGTGGTTGAGAAACGTGAGAAGTGTGAAGAGGTGAGCCGGAAAGGTATGAAGCGTGATGGAGATGTACAGTGATGCATGGTGGAAAGGTATGGTGAAGCGTGGTGGAGATGCAGTACAGTGAAGCATGGTGGAGAGGTACGGTGAGAAGTGGTGGAGAGCTGAGGTGGGACGACATTGTAAAGCGTGGTAGAGAGGTATGGTGAAGTATGGTGGAGAGGGCTGTGTATAGGGTGAGAAGGTTAAGGTGGGGTAAAGTGAAATGGAGAGGTGATATTAGACGCAGAGGTGGGGATGAGAGGAGGAAGTAATGTAAAGAGGTTTGGTGAGGTGTGGAGGAGGGGCAGAGGCGAGGTGTAAAGTTGTGGTGAAGCTGGAGGAGATAAGGCAGAAGTGCAGGAGGTAAAGTGGAGAGGAGAGGGTAGGATGCGAGGGTGGCGTGGAGAGTGTTAGGTGTGAAGGCGAGGTGGATAGGACTGACTGTGAGGGTGGGATGGAGAGATTTAGGTGTGATGGTGGGGTGGAGGGGACTGGCTATGAGAGTGGAGTGGACAGCGTTGGTTTTGATGGAGAGGTAAGAGGGGTTGGTGTGCGAATCGGGTGCAGAGGGGTGAGTTTGCGGGTGGGGTGCAGAGAGGCGGGTTTGTGGATGGGGTGCAGAGGGGTGAGTTTGCGGATGGGGTGCAGAGAGGCGGGTTTGTGGATGGGGTGCAGAGGGTTGGGTCTGCGGGTGGAGTGCAGAGGGGTGGGTGTGAGGGTGGGGTGCTGAGGGGTGGGTTTGCGGGTGGGGTGTAGAGGGGTGGGTTTGTGGGTGGTGTGTAGAGGGGTGGGTTTGCGGGTGGGGTGCAGAGGGGTGGGTTTGCGGTGGAGTGTAGACGGGTGGGTTTGCGGGTGGAGTGTACAGGGGTGGGTTTGCGGGTGGGGTGTTAATGGATGGGTTTGCGGGTGGGGTGCAGAAGGGCGGGTTTGCGGGTGGAGTGTAGAGGGGTGGGTTTGCGGGTGGAGTGTAGAGGGATGGGTTTGCGGCTGGAATGTAGAGGGGTGGGCTTGTGGGAGGGGTGTAGACAGATGGGCTTGCGGATGGCGTGGAGAGGGGTTGTGTGGGAGGGTGGGGCAGAAAAGAGTGTATGTGTGGGGTGGAAAGGGGGGGTGGAAAGGGGGGGTGAGGGTGGGGTGGAAAGGGTTGGGTGTGAGGGTGTGGTGGGAGGGTGAAGTGGAAGGTTGGGTGGAAAGAGCAGGGTGGAGGTTGGGTGAAAGGGGGTGGTGGAGAAGGCGAGGTGGGGAAGATTGGGTGTGAGTGTGTGATGGAGAGGGCTGGGTGTGACGGTGGGGTGGAGCGGGTTGGGTGGAAAGGGTTGGGTGTGAGGGTTGCGTGAGAGGGTTGGGTGTGAGGGTAGGGTGGAGAGGGTTGGGTGTGGGGGTTCGGTGGAGAGGGTTCGGTGTGGGAGTGAGTGTGGGGGTTGGGTGGAGAGGGTTGCGTGTGAGGGTTAGGTGGAGAGGGTTAGACGGACAGGCTTGGGTGTTGAGGTGGGGTGTGAGGGTGGGGTGTGAGGGTGGGGTGGTGAGGGTTGGGTGTGTGGGTGGGGTGGAGAGGGTGGGTTTTAAAGAGGGGGAGTGGCAACAATGGATGACCTAGGCATCTTTAAATGCTGCCTTGCTGTCCCATTCACCGTTGTTGCACACTGTACTCTCATCCTCCCCAACCACACCGTAGTCCCCTCCCCCTCCCTTCCTCTCCCCTCTTCTTTCTCCAATTAATACACCTTTAAGGACGCACACACGCATTCCTTACATACACAGCTGCGCACACATAATCATACAACTATATTAATGCAAATACAAGGAAACACGCGCACAGAGAGAGAGAGAGAGAGAGAGACACACACACACACACACACACACACATATATATATATATATATATATATATACAGTACATATATATATATATATATATATATATATATATATATATATATATATATATATATATATATATATAAACACACACACACGACCGCTTTCCGATCCCTAACAGGCATCATAAAAAACGCAAATGTCAAAGTCATGACACGTTTCAGTTCTTTGGTATTAGGGACATTACAAGCCCTGGGTGACGGTGGGTATTGGAAAAGCCACTCGTTAACAGCAGCATGTGCGGCACTGGAGGCCATCGTGTATACTTACCAGTATTGGCAATTTGTTATACATCTCTTACCTATATCATGTCACACACCTCTCACCTGTCATGTCATACACCCTCACCTATATCATGTCACACACCTCTCACCTGTCAAGTCTCTCACCTATATCATGTCATACACCTCTCACCTGTCATGTCTCTCACCTATATCATGTCATACACCTCACACCTGTCAAGTCTCTAACCTATATCATGTCACACACCTCTCACCTGTCATGTCTCTCACCTATATCATGTCACACACCTCTCACCTGTCAAGTCTCTCACCTATATCATGTCACACACCTCTCACCTGTCAAGTCTCTAACCTATATCATGTCACACACCTCACACCTGTCAAGTCTCTCACCTATATCATGTCACACACCTCTCACCTGTCATGTCTCTCACCTAGGCTATATCATGTCACACACCTCTTACCTGTCAAGTCTCTCACCTATATCATGTCACACACCTCACACCTGTCAAGTCTCTCACCTACATCATGTCACAAACATCTCACCTGTCAAGTCTCTCACCTATATCATGTCACAGCTCTCTCGTGTCAATTTCTCACCTATATCATGTCATACACCCTCGGCATACACCCTCATCTATATCATGTCATAAACCCCTCGTCATACACCCTCACCTATATCATGTCATACATCTCTCAGCATACACCCTCACCTATTGTATATCATGTCATACATCCCTCGTCATACACCCTCACCTATATCATGTCATATATCCCTCAGCATACACCTCCACTTACACCATGTCATACATCCCTCAGCATACACCCTCACTTTTACCATGTCATACATCCCTCAGCATACACCTTCACTTACACCATGTCATACATCCCTCGCATACACATTCACCTGCACCATGTCATACATCCTTCAACCATCTCCATTCGCCATGCTTTCCCTTCCTATCTAAACTATCCTATGTATTTTTTTCTTCAGTATCTATATTCTGTTGTCTTCGCTGAGTCTGTTTCTGATTCCGTTATTGTTTGTTAGTGTCATGTGGCGTCGTGTCGATGTTGAGCTTCTTGTGTGTGTGTGTGTGTGTGTGTGTGTGTGTGTGTGTGTGTGTGTGTGTGTGTGTGTGTGTGTGTGTGTGTGTGTGTGTGTCTGTGTGTGTGTGTGTGTGTGTGTTTTTAATCTTATTTCTGTTGTTATACCATACCATACATCCGTGGGTCAACTCATCCTCGCTTTTCCATTCTATGTGGTGTGTTATCTCCTGCATCATAAGACCTGTAATGTTTTGAGAGAGAGAGAGAGAGAGAGAGAGGGGACGTTTGTGAGAGTGTGTGGCTGGTTGGTTGTGTGGGTGTTATTGTGTGTGTTAAGTACTGCTTTAATAATTTTTGCATTTGTTAGTCTATCTATCTATCTATCTATAGCCCGACGCCCTAATCCCGAAAGGGTGGCCGCAGACAAAACGCCTCCAAGTCACTCTGTCACCCACCATTTGACTCCCCTCCCCCCAACTCACCCCCCCCTCCCTCATATACCTCTCAACTCCATCCCTCCACCTCATCCTCGGTCTACCCCTCCCTCTCCCTCCCTCCACCTCACCTACATACACCCTCTTAGTCAGTCTTTCATTCTCCATCCTCTCCACATGTCCAAACCACCTCAGTGTATTTCTCCTAATCTTTTCAACCACATCCACATCTACCCCACAACGTTCCTTCACTTCTTCATTCGTCAACCTGTCCCTCCATGTCACTCCACATGCTCCTCTCAAGTAACTCATTTCCACAGTGAGGCTTGTTAAAATTTACCCTTTGAGTATAATTTGTCCATCAGTGTGTTATGTATCGGTGGTTTATTGTGCTGTGCTCTGTTATAGCGTGTCATATTCCTGGGTCTATCCCCTCCTCGCCACTCTTCTGCTTCCACCCATTCCTCTTCTCCTCATGTACTGTACCAACACTGCTTGTAAAATTTGAGAAAATGAGTGTCTGGGTGGTATGTGTCTCTGATTACGTTTGTATTATTATGCTTAAGTGGTTATTCTGTGGCACTTTCCTTCGTGCGTGACAAGCGCTACCTGCAGTGTTTAAGAATGTGTTTTGCTGTAGTGTAGTGTAGTGTGGTGTGGTACGGCGAGGTGTGGTGCGGTGCGGTGTGGTGTGTTGTGTTCTCTGTGTCTGTGTACCTTGTCTTAACATGTGTTGACATTAATTTGCACACGCGATGACAGATATGTGTGTGTGTGTGTGTGTGTGTGTGTGTGTGTGTGTGTGTGTGTGTGTGTGTGTGTGTGTGTGTGTGGTGTGAAGGGCTGGAGTTAATGCGTGCCGGGGCGGCCAATCCGGGTCAGAAGTACACCAAGTCTCCCCCACACCAGCACCATAAATCAAGTGCCATTCCTGCATCTTATAGTTGGTTTATCTTCAAGCTTAGGCATTTGAAAAGGGTTACTACGGATTCTTTATATAACATCCAGACTCTCTTATTTACAAGGCCACGAGGTAAATAGAGCTTTCAGGCCGTGAAATAGCGTTATTGCAGATTCTGTACATAATACCAAGACTCTCATTTACTAAGCCACAAGGGATTTAAGTCCTGATTTAAAGGAGTGTATAATTTCAGAAATGAGTATAATTTATAATGAAGACTTACTACAAAAGTCTGATGCCAATGGAGGTGGTAGTGGAATGGACAGAGCAATGAGCTTTGTCCAAAAGGACGCGAGATCGAGCCAGGCAGGGTCACAAAGGAGAGCACGGATTTTAATGTCGCTAAAATAGTCATTACAGATCTCTAACCAGACCCCATGACACGTAATAAAATATGCCAGTATTGATGGCGACATCCCTCACATGCATTCAGTACGGACAGTGCGTAATAAATTCAGCGGTCTATGACATGACACGTAAATGTGTGTGCGACATCCTTCACATGTATTCAGTACGGACTGTGCAAATTAAATCAGTGGCTATGACATGACACGTCAATGTGTGTGATACGAACAAGGACTGCTGGATCTTCCGGAGCACAATGTCTACACACAGTTGATAATTATTACACCACAACATACTGTCCATATCACCGCAATACACTGTCCGTATCACTGAAACACATTGTCCATATCACTGCAACACACTGCCCATATCACTGCAACATACTGCCCATATCTGCAACACATTGTCAGTATCACTGCAGCACTTTCCATATCACTGCAACACACTGTCCTGATCACTGCAACACACTTCATAGCAACACACTGTCCATATCCCAGCAACACGTTGTCCAAAATATCACTGCAACACTTTCAGTCTCTTATATTCGTGTTGTCTGCACAGGATTTAGTTCTATTGTGCTGGTATTTGTCAAGGTGTAGATGGTAAATACAGGCTTCATTAACTTGTTCAGTAGGAGAGTCAATAAGGTACTAAGCCCAATACATCCTGTGCAGCCAACCACATGAAAAACCAAACGACAGTCATCGTAGTGATGGGGTGCTTGTATTTGGAGTCCCTAGCAAGCCTCGTAGCCCATCCTCCTATGCGATTTATTTTGCATATTACACCTTAACATTCTCCTTTATGTAACTTAAACTACTGTCGACATACACGAAGTTCACCTCAATAGTATAACATAGACTATATCCTTAGGTATAATGTGAAGAATTAATCACTAAGGAACAGGTGCTACATAGACTTCCGGGCCACTAACTCTCCACCACAATACAAGGTTCGCCCAACATGAATTAACCAAAGTATTACGTCCTCGTGGTGATGGGGTTAAATCTGCACCACAATGCAAGGTTAACCCCTTAAGCACATGTTTGCTGCCACAAGACGATTTTATTCACTATGGACGGACCTCTAGCCCTGGATGGATTAATAATGGTTGTATCTAACCACTGCAGTTCAAAAAAACCATCTGGAGATACCACGGATGTAACAGAGACATCCTTCTAGTCACTAGAAGGATGTCTCTGTTACAACCTTTCCAGGAAAGGTTAGTTTCCTGTAATACTGGTTAAATATAAAAGATATAATATGCATACAACCAAAGTTTTATCTATGAGGTACGAAACTCATGTCAAAAATAAAATCTGAAAGCATATTAACTTTATACTCAAATGCATATCCCACACGCGAAGTAGAAACTATAGCATAACGGAGATCATATAATCCTGTTCTAAATTATAATATACCTAGAATGCATATATCCCAAGTTTGAACTATAATGTATTCCTCTTCCTCCTCCTCCTCCTCCTCCTCATCATCATCATCATCATCATCACCATAAAAGCACCATCACAACCAACAACATCATTCTGGCCCTTTTTAAACCAATCTAATGACTGGATGAGGTATTCATATGGAATGATGTATAATGTGCGGTATATGCAGGTTTAAATTATACCATATTATATGCAAAGTCAAAACTACAGTGTATATAACACAAATGCCAACTATAAACTGTCATGACCAAAATGTAAATCATAACCCAAGCCTACACCCTTCACATCTGAACAGGCCGCCGCAGCCACGTTATATTTGTACACAGCAGTATTTCACAATAAGGTTTTCCTAAAGGCCCGCGCCAGTGCAATATCTCGTTAGTAACAATACCAAACACTGGATTCCGCACATCTGTTTCCAGCCTTGCCCAGCCTTTTCACACATTTAAACCCGTCACAAGCGATTCCAAATTGGCGCAGGTGCCTTGAATATTCATTAATATAAGGGAGATTCGATATTACGTTTGCTGTGTAGGAGGAACAGTGCAGTGTGAGCGGCGGTGGTGATGATACACGACCGAATACAGGGTTTACAGAACTCCAGCATGCGATACTGGTGTGTGTGTGTGTGTGTGTGTGTGTGTGTGTGTGTGTGTGTGTGTGTATATAGTATATATATATATATATATATATATATATATATATATATATATATATATATCCATCCATCCATCATCCAATCCTACATTGCCCCATGAGGAGCGTAGGAACCCGGGGCTAGGCAGTTGGTCTCGCCATTTAAGATGAGAGTGACCAGCATCACTCATCCCTGAGTGGCATTACATGAGCAATCAACCCCAACCACCCCTTGGATATAAACCTTCACCGGCTCAATATATATATATATATATATATATATATATATATATATATATATATATATATATATATATATATATATATATATATATATATATATATATATATATATATATATATATTATATATATATTATATATATATATATATATATATATATATATATTATATATATATTATATATATATATATATATATATATTTATATTTATATCAATCTATAGCCAGACGCCTTAGTCCCGTAAGGGGTGGCAACAAAGAAACTGCCTCAACGTCGCCTTGTCCCTTGCCATTCCGCTGCCCTCTCCTCAACTTGTACGGCCCTCTATTGCATACCTCTCCACTCTATCCCTCCATCTCATCCTCGGTCTCCCCCTATAACTGGCACATAAAATGTGGATTTCACTACCAAATCCGGAAAAATCTTTGAAAATCCAGCAGAGAAGACCAACGCTTTTCAGCACTGTTCTTGCTGGCACAGAAAACATTGCAGAACCTGGGCGGTTTTCTAAACTGAATACAATCATCATGCAGCAACAGGAATAAACTACGGACATACACAAGCTCCAAAAGTATTGGTGCACAACATGTGTTAAATGTCATGACACGGATCGAAGAATATGGGAATTGCTGGTCTGCCCTGGCACATGTTGGTAGTCAATATGGTAAATTATTGTCTTATCGATAACTAGCTGTGGCCTGTCGAGTATAATGGGACTGGTATTGCATGTTATAATTTAAACAAGCATTAAAAGCTTATTACTTGCGCACAGTCGAACCATTTCAGACAGCATTAGACAAACTGCGCACCAATAGTTTTTGGAGCTGATGTACGTCATGGGGCTGATGGGATTAATGAACGTACAGGAGGTAATAAGTACGTCACCATCCCAGTACCATCAGGTCCATCACTGATATCATTATTCTGGGTAAGGATTCATACCTTGACTGATCAACCCCCTACCGCAACGAAGAGCTGTTACAGTACTGAAGGAGAAGGAATGGGGAATGCAAAATTTCTCCCATTCTCTTGCTGTTCCTGCAAAAACAGATGTTAATTACACATCACCTAACTTTGCCAAACTGTAGAAAGAATCGTTAACCCATGTTTCAGTACTATGTGTAACAGTCCATATCTTTTTCCCTTTTGTTCTTGTTACCTTCTAACTCAATAAACTTACGAAAGACATCTTGTGACGAAAAGAACTCCAGTACAAGTAATCTCCATGAATCTTCTCAGTACGATAACCAACTATTACTCTGATTTAATACGATCGCCACACGATTTTATGAAGCTTAGGAAGTACCTGCCGTGCTGAAAGGGGAGTTTGTGAGTGAGGTGGTTGAGAGGAGGAGGAAGGAGACAGAGAGTAAGATGGAGAGATGAGGTGGAAGGGTCTGTAGGGGAAGGTGAGAGTCGGACTAAAGGCGGGTTGATTTCACCTGAGAGAACTAGGTCGCTCCCAATACTTGAACACTAAGCTGTGGTTGCTTGACTTTGAGGAAGTTCAGTTATGACGTACAAACAAATCTCCTTGGTGACTAGTGAAATCATTCTTCCTGTATGACTACACTTGGCTATCAACTGAGCTAAGACAAGTTAGGGATATTTTTCATGTTACAGTAAACACAAACTGTTGTTAGCGTGAAGTGGTTGGAAGGAGGAGGGGAAGGAGACCGAGAACACGGTGGAGAGGTAAGGAGGGTGATGGTATGTCGTGGCAAGAGGGGTTGTTGTGGAGTAGTGAGAGAAGCGCCTGAGGGTCCCATCGTCACTACCACTCCTTCACAGGAAGCAGTGTCAGGCAACAATTTTAGATCGACAGACAGACAGATGGATGACAGAGGAGTCGCTACAAAAAGTTCGGTCCCCGATTTATGTCAACGATAAATTTCTAATCTAGTACAAAAAAAACAACAACAACAACAACGGCGAATGGGTTAATGGCGAGCGATTCCTGCCAGGGTTCCAAATGTCTATATTAATTCATTTTACTATTAATTTTTGTTTTTTAAATTTATTTGTTGAATTTTTATTCATTTTATTGAAGTAAAACATCGCCTTGTTTTCTTGTTCTGATTCTTACCATACGACTTTACTCAGCTCAAGACATTTTTAGAATTGAGAGGTTAGACAGCACCTTTGTTAATGCCTTTGCTGCAAGTGATCTGCCTAAAACATAATAAATCATCTGGCGTTATAAACAATGTATCCAAACAAGATATCAGCGTATTAACTGTTATATCTACCACCGTATTAACTGTTATTCCACTGTATTATCTATCACCGTATTAAATGTTATATCACCAAATTAATTGTGTTATTTCAATGTATTAATTGTTATATCAACGCATTAACTGTGTTATTTCACTGTATTGTTATATCATCGTATTTACTGTGTTATATCACTGTAATAATTGTTATATCACCGTATTAATTGTGTTATTTCACTGTATTAGGTGTTAAATCATCGTATTGTGTTATATCATCATATTAACTATCACTTCACCGAAGTAACTGTGCCTACTCCTGCACTACCAGGATGTCTTCTTATATTTTAGTCTTTGTGTCTACGGATAATTTTATTCCGCTTGGGAAGAGGAGAGGGGTTGTGGTGGTGGTGATGGGGGTTGAGAAAAGGAAGGGTAAAAATCATGCCTATTGACTGCACGAGGTGGTAAGGTAAATGTGATAATCAATTTCTGCCGGGTCTCAATCTTCCCCTAGAACACGACCCACAACAGCTGATCTCACATCCAGGTCCACAAGTGTACTGCTGCATAAACAGGGGGGAGGGGGACACAAACCATGTCCAATAGTTTGACCGGCTGTACAATCGTATTCGCATTCTTTCAGTTGCAAGGAGGATGGGCTAACTACTGCACCAGCATCACTACTGAATGTGTTAACGGAGATAAACTGTAATCCAACACTACGAGATGGCTCAGCAGCAGTAAATAAAATTGTGTGGTGGCAGGCACAGAAATGTGACGTCACTACTGAATGTTATGGACACAGACTAACCCTTCACTTTAAGATGTCACTACTAAATGTATTAATGGACACACACTGTATCCCTTCACTTTAAGATGTCACAACTGAATGTATTACGAGTAATGGACACACACTGTATCCCTTCACGGTAAGATGTCACTACTGAATGTATTAATGGACACACACTGTATCCCTTCACTTTAAGATGTCACTACTGAATGTATTAATGGACACACACTGTATCCCTTCACTTTAAGATGTCACTACTGAATGTATTAATGGACACACACTGTATCCCTTCACTTTAAGATGTCACTACTGAATGTATTAATGGACACACACTGTATCCCTTCACTTTAAGATGTCACTACTGAATGTATTAATGGACACACACTGTATCCCTTCACTTTAAGATGTCACTACTGAATGTATTAATGGACACACACTGTATCCCTTCACTTTAAGATGTCACTACTGAATGTATTAATGGACACACACTGTATCCCTTCACTGTAAGATGTTATACTAAACTGAACAAAAACAAATCATGGGCACAATGCAATAATAAAGGCGTCATCGTACAGAAGGGATCAACTAGTCAATATATAATGAAATCCCGGCACCATCCATTTAGTAAGAGGATCTAAGTTTTATTTTTATTTCTTGTTACCGCCGGTTTATTGTGATAATCTCAGGAAAACAGTCATCCTTCACTCTTCTCTACTACATAAACATCTCCCTTAAGCTGATCAAAATGTGTGTGGGCATCAAGAGTGAAATATACCAAGTCATCCTGGGATAGAAGGCCTTAAATCCTACTGGTAAACAGAGACAAACAATGCCTTTGGTTTAATACTACCTTGCAGTTGTTGTTGTTGTTGTAGATTGTCTCCCATGAGATATGGGAAGACACGGGCAGAGAAAGCCCGTAGGAGCGGATGGCTTAATAAGAGGATATAGAGCAAGTGACAATGAAGTGGATCACCGCCGCCTTGTGGATCAAGGGAGGAGGCATTGGCAATAATGCTCTCTTGCTCAGAGGTTAGCTGGTTGGAGGTGTAAGCACGTACCAGCTCCTTGTGCAGGGCAGTGTAGCTGTCATGGTAGTCGTCAGCCTGCTTGCTCGGCTTAGTATAATCATCGATGATGTCGACGTGGTCTGTGCTGGGTTTAGCACCAAGTTGGGAAACGGTCCTCGGATCTAGTGGCTGTAAGATGGCAGCAATATGCTCTCCCAAGGTGGCAGTAACTTAACGTTTTCCCCGACGCTTTGTTTTCTTCTTGGTTGATGCAGAAGAGGCAGGAACATCATCGATGGCTGGGTCACCCTCGCCGTCAGCAGCAGATCTCAGTGGTGAAGAGGGACGGTCCTTGGGATCTTGGACCTCCCGACGATCGTGGATAGGGGCCCGTCTCTCCTTGGCTGCTGACAGCAGTGGTTGGACTTCCCTGGTGGTTGTAACAGTGGTGGGTTCGACTTCCACTTCCGGTGTCGGGTCGTCAATAGTGGTAGCGGCCGTCGGCCTGTTAAGAGGAGCGTCCAGCTGCAGCAGTTTCCGCGGTGGCTGCGGTCGACGCTCCTGGCAAGTGGCGGGACGGGCGAAGCTTCTGAGGATGGCAAGGCGGGGTAGCCTATTATCCTCAGAGATTTCAGGGAGGAGAATGTGAAGAGCCGCCCTGTCATCATCACGGAAAGCCCTCGCTGTCGTGATGCACATCGCAACGATGGTGTCCATTTCCCCAGAGCACCTAGGACCCTTGGACCGGTGTCTCTGGGCCGTGGAACGTCGCCGTGCATAGGCAGAGCCCTACACAGCAACACCCCCCGGCCAGGACACATCCCTGGCCTCAGGGCCCTTAGGAGACTGTAAGAGACTCAACTCTGTCTCACCCTTGCCAAGAGAGCGCTGGAGGTGCCGTGTGTTGGGAGAAACGATCGCTCGGCTGTGCATGAATACATCAGTACCAGTGTCCTGGTGCGTGATGAAACCGTAAGCAGCCCTCACGTTGAACCAACGCACAGTCTTCTTGATCTTCTGGGCTCCCGGCGGGTCGGATCTGGTCAGATGCCCCCTTCCATGGGTCGCAGGCAGTAGATGTTCGCGCCATGATAATCAATGGGTTCCACTTGCCAAGTTTCACTAACTGCAGTGATGTTGCTAGCACGGCGGCTGGACCGGACCTACCTACCTTGCCGACACGGTGCAGGAAATGACCCACTCCTGCAGCGTCCACAGTGATTCTGTTTGTACACTAATTTACTATGGCATTATACTGAAACCTGGACCAACTGGTTACATGCAATGATTATACAGTACAGTGTACACAATAGGTTTACTGCATCTCTCTCTCTCTCAACAATACATCTTTCAATCCTCTTCTCACTCTTCAGTCCTCTTCCCAGTATTGCTACTTCTTTTTCCTTTGCAATACAATACAGTATATTGTAAGCGGCAGAAAAATTTAAAACATTCACTCCGTCTTTTAGATGGGAAGGGCCTTTTCAACCTGCTTACACAGGACATAATTATCTGGAGGCAGCAGGAATAAAATAACAGACGGATTTCAATTTTGGTCTCCACTCCACCATGCCAATGCATCTTCCTTCCATATACTTTTCTGACGCAGACATAATTTCACTACAATAACTTACTCTGTGCTTTACTACTACTACTATTACTACTACTAGCATTATCATCATCACCATCATCAGCAGCAGCAGCAGCACTACTGCAACAACATTATTGCATCTATCAAATTATTTCATTCAACTTTTTGTTTAGGGCTTGAAATACTGATAAAATTCTGTGACTGAGTAATCTTGGTTCTGTTCACCCCAACAAACCAAGCTGAACTTCTCCACGCTTCATGTTCATCACAATATATGTGACTGAACAGCATGCTAAAATCCAGGATATTATCTGGCACTGTGTCTCACACTGGTTCTGTGCCCACCTTACACCAATCAACTCAGGGACGCTTTCTCCTCTTCTCCAGTTTCCCAGTACTTCTCCCATATTGCAATATTTTATTTCCAACACAAGATATATTTAAGTAAAAGCATGTCAGGTGCTAAGCAAGGACATTTTCTCACACACTCTTTCTAACGTCTGTTCTTTCCCCGCCACGTCACACACAACGTTCCACGTTCCTCTCCATTTTTCACAGTTCTCCAATCTTCCAGCTCCTCCTTTTCCAACGCAAGATATTTTCAGCGATAGGCCACAATCTTTCTAGCACTGCTTCTCACGTATATTCTTTTTTTACTTCTCACTATCCCAAGGTGGAATGTTTTATTCATTTCTTCACTTGTTCAGTTTTCCAGCAATTCTTTTCCAACCATCCATCCATCAGCCAGTCCTTCACTGCCTCATAAGGGACGCAGAAGCCCAGACATTCAAGATGAAAATAAATAGTTGGTTATCTTTGTGTGGCATTATGTGAGCAATAAACATCATCCCGCCCTTGGATGTAAACCCTTATATGTCACAACAGGTTGGACCACTTAACCCACTACATCCACTACACCAACAGGCGTCCATAGCAATCCTTTCCTCGGTTAAACAAAATCACTTACCTGTCACTCAGTGTACACCTGAAGTGTGTGGATGGCTGTCGCACACAATTACATTTTTCGCTAAAATAAAATATATGATGTGGCCAGCAAGGTTTACTTCTAGCAACAAGTTTCCTTTGTTCTACTCCCACCTCACCCTATCATTATGGAGTAAGGTTATTAAATATCCTTGCTTCATAATGACAGACATGTGAGTTGGGAAGGTAAAAGTAATTATTTTATTTTTTTATTTTCAACTTCTCAATACGCATCACGACACTCCACAACACTCTGCCTTCCTCCCCCCCCTTCCCCACACTTTATTTCACTACCACACTTTAAAACACTGGTGGCAAGGGAGGGAGGGCGGAGGGTGGTAACCAAAACTTTTGTTCTGACACAAGTCTTTCCCTTCAACTCAATGACTGGCACTACACCGATGGCCATATTTACAAATAGTCTTGAGACTGAGCAGTGTTTTTCATTTAATCATTACTTATGTCCCTAATACTATACACTTCACAGCCAAACATGAGGGAACACACTGCTGTTTTATTTTTCTTTCACTCAAACCATACACTTCACAGCTAAACTGGGGTGAATATTAAACTGAAAGAATACAAATTACAATATCGTTTATGGTATCGGTATTCTGATATACATTTTTTTTTTTTTTTTATCCTGGAATCTGACTGAGACCCTTTATAAGATATTTAGCCAGAGCCACCTGCCGGACTCTCAGGTAACCAACAACCACTCACATTTCCTCTGTCAGGTGTATCCCTTAATCCAGGGTTTATCCGCTTAATTTCTTGGCTCATCTACTTCCTTGTGTGGGGGCAGGGGTGGGGGAATGTAATAAATTTAACTTCCCAAACAGACTGTGTTGTGTTTACAGTGGGTCTGATTCATATATTCGTAGTGACGTTGCCTCGTTTGTATCACTTTATATAAAGACCAGATGGACGTGGCTATAACACACCTCCATTAACTGTACAGTGAATATATACTGCTACTGTCCTCCCACATCTAACCACCACCACCACCACAACAACAACACCAGTTTAATAACGAGAGTATTTTATTGGATCCCATGACATACCGGAGAGAAACTACCGGTATTGTAACTGGCAGGGTCAGCCACAGCCTCCACCACCCCTTCCCTGACATCAGTGCGACTGGCTCAGGAACTGCAAGTGACACGCAATATATTCCTCCGAATACTTTGCAGTGAAAGAAAATGATATATAATGATGAAAATTATGAAAAAAAATAAGGATCATATGATGGTGTAAACGATGATGATGATGGTGATGATACGGTGCTACTGTTCTACCCACCACCACTATACCACCTCATCAATACGGCGACGTCTTCTTTTTCATTTTATATTCTCCTGTCGACTGTATTGTGTCGCACATTTTTTCAACATAAGCGTTTGGAGAACAGATAACGAAAAATTACATGGCGAACACACGAAGCTAGAAAAGAAAGAAAATAAAAGCAGAACAATGGAGAAAAGGAATGAAGGGAGTGGGATGGGGATGGAAATATTAGGGAAGTGGAGGGGTGATGCTGAGGCAAGAGGAAGGATACAGTATGGCAGAAGGAAGGGTACAGTATTTGGAGAAGAAAATAAAGAAAGTGAAAGAGATTGGGGGAAAGATAATGGGAGGAGCAGGGGAGGAAGGAAAAGAAAAAGGTGGGAAAGAGAGAAAGGGAGGTTGACAAAAGAAAACAAGAAAAAATAATGGAAGGGAGAAAACAATCTCACTTAACCACGCCAAACTTTTTCTTCTTCGTTTTTAAAACCAAGCTAAGTTCTGTGTTTCTGCCTGGCTTCCTGCTGGTTGTCAGTATTTAGGCCTTTATTGGCTCGCCTTTTTACGTGTATGAAGGAGTATCCCGTGTATTATTTTCTACCTATTTATTAGTGTCTTGTTTACCTCGGCATTTGTTGCACTTTCATTAGGTTTCCATCTCGCTCTTTTGGTTCGGATTTTACTGCTTACTTAAGGCAGTAAGAATATTTCACATCTGGTGTCTGTGTGTGATACTGTATTGTTTGTTAACAGTAAATGGAATAAAAGGAGACTGATTCTGGTTTTATGAAAGTGTGTGAGCGACAAGGTTTGTAGGTAAATACAGATCAAGGTAAAACAATGGTTGCTGGGAGAGAAGGTGACTTACAGAGTACTGAGTTGATGAATGGGTAAAGATGGAATTGGTGAAAGAGTTTAAGTACCTTGGTGCACTACTACACATGTGAGGTATATAAACAAGGAAAAAGGAGAGCAATCTGGTATAAGGAAGTGAAGTGGCTGGTGCTATGAAAGACTTATGCACAACACAAGTCGAGTGTGGAAGTTGCAAGAGGATTGCATGAAGCTGTATTGGTGCTGATATCAATGTACAGGACGATGGGTGTGAAAATTTGGTGTGTTTTGCATAAAAGAAACGTGAGGGGGTTACATTCAGGTGATGCTACACTCAGACACAAAGCTAAATAGTTTCCTGTATATCAAGAAACCATTAGCTACATTGGGTGGTCAGCAAATCATCATATCGAGTGGATGTTTGGTGGTATACAGTAGTCAAGGGTTAAGAAGCTCAAACCAATGTGGTCCAAGTGCTGTTGATATTTATTGTCACATAATGCCAATCAGGGGCGTGTGAATGGAAATCTTCGCCTTTAAATAGCCTAGCTTTGAGCCTCTACCTTGTTGACGAGGCAATACAGATTTGATTATGTATGGATGGATGTAAGACTTTTCTGGTCTTCACCTTCATTTACAAACATTTCTCTCGATTATTTACATCATATGTCCAAGTGTTTTGTGTGAAGGTTTTCTCTAATTATTTTCGTTCTGTCAGTGCGGAATTTTTACAGATTATTTTTTCATTTTTTTATTTTTTTGACTTGGTAACGAGACATGGTGAGAATAGGTGACGGGAGATTTCTTTAAAAACTGTACAGACCAGAACTGTAGGGAAGCAGAGGAAGGGAGAGACCTCGGAGCAAGTGGAAAAAGAGTGTGAAAGATATTTTAATTCATACAGGTGTGATCAATCAAGAGGGTGAGAGGAAAGTGTACATAAAAATAAATAAATAAAAACACTGAAATAAAGAGGTTTATGGGGACGGACTCGCTGTCATTGATCTACAACAAACAATGAAGTGAGGCGACTGGGGTAAACCGTACAGCAGAGGGGCTGCTTGTGTTTGGCGAAATTGCTTTGTGTACACTACTAATTACAAAAGCTGAGAGACTGAATGTAAGTGCATTAGGCTGAGTTCTCTTGCTTTTGGCGGTACCCCGATAGAGCGAGTGGCATTATTATTTAAAAAAAAAAAAAAAAAAAAAAAAAAAAAAAAGGAAAATGGTTACACTGATCCTCAGACTGAGAGCAATAAAGCGGAGTGAAGGCGTCAGGGATTACAACAGTTGTTTGTTGGGTCAGGAGAGAGAGAGAGAGAGAGAGAGAGAGAGAGAGAGAGAGAATAATATTTACAAGAGCCACAATTACCATCACTCCACACTCTGTCACCAATTCATTTTCCGTAACAAAAAAACATTCATCAACGTTACCTATAACCTTAACCACAACCCAGCCTCAACAACCACAACCACAACCATAACCACTCCAGTCACAGCCACCACCACCATTACTACCACACCTGCTACCACTCCAAACACCTATCCAATCAAACAACATTTTCTAACCACCACATCAACCACTACTCCAGCCACAACCACGACCAGCATCTACTTCCAACCACCACATCAACCACCATTGCACACACAACCATCACCATCATTACTATCACACCTACCAATATGCCATCCACCTACAACTACCAGCATCAGCTTCCAACCACCCCAGCTATTACCAGTGCACCCTCAACCAGCAGTCTTTCTGAACAACAGCGCCTATACCAACTCCGTCAAAGATGACAACAAAGAGGACCGCGTAAAAGTTGGTGGAGCTGCCTTCTAGGAGGAAGAGGAGGAGGAGGAGGGAAAGATGGCAAGAGGAAGGACGATAGTTGGAGGTGGAGGGGTAGGGGGAGGAGGAAAGGAAAGAGGAGAGAGGGGGAGAAGGAGGAAAGGGGGACGGAGGAGAGAGATGGAAGATGCTCGTGGAACGTTTTGCTTCTCCTCTTGTCCACCCACATGTGAGCTTTTATTGTGTATCTTACAGTATACAGAGTTGTTTACAGCCCCCCCCCCCCATCTCTCTCTCTCATTCCTATTTCTCATTCTCGTAATTTTTGCCTTCAAGGTCGTTCTTTCATTTCTTCCTCCCCATTTCCTTCCTCGTTACGTTCTTATTTATGACGTTCCTGCTCTCTTACTCTCCATTCTCACGCTGTTCTCGTTTTCTGTCCCTGTCTCCGAATCTTTATTTCCCTTTTTCTCATAATTCTCTCTCTCTCTCTCTCTCTCTCTCTCTCTCTCCTCACCAATGTCTTTCCTTCCCCACCCTCATCTCTCTCCTTCCAACCCTTTCCTCTCTCCTCTTCACCCCTCCCTTCTCCTCCCTTCCCATCACTTCCCTTCTTCCCTTCTCACCTCCTCCCTTTCACCTCCCTACCCTGCTTCATCTTTGGACTATCTTCCATCTCCCTTCCCCGTCCCCTGGCGTCCCTGTGAGTGGTATTCAGTGCAGGTAAACATGAGATATACTGAGCAAGGAATTCGAAGGATGAGAGGAAGAGATACGTGTGATGTCTGAGTAGGACAGACTCAGTTTAATATCATCAGATACTAACCCCTTGAATTACTGTTATGTTTATGATAACAGCAGGTATATGCTGACGCTGTAGAAAGGCTATTCTTTACGGCTGGACACACCGCAGTGCCGTAAATATAAATACGTGATTTTGATACAATGCCACAATGTTGAGAAAATGGAAAATGAAGTGTTCAGCAGGGAATGTATGAGAGTGAGGTTGTGGGAGGAGAAAGAAAGACAGACCAGGAATAAGATCCATTTGTCGAGATGTCAAGAGACAGATATACTGACATGGCGAGGCAGAATCTGGAACTTTAAAAATACCACAGTGCACACACGCTGATGGTAGCTTTCCTCGTCAGCACTGGGTGCACTGGGCGAAAAATATTTCACATTCCACTGAAATTCCCGAAATAATGGATTTTCCTCTGCATATATTTTTTTTCCCCGAAGCATGCTTCATACTCCCGCAGCTGGACCTGAGGGTACCCTCCCTCACCACGACTATGCCTTTTTTTACTGATTTTATTCTTGGTGTAGTTAAATAATTATATCCATATCTAGAGAGACCTCTCGTTGGGAAAGATTAAAAACAGTTTTCATTAACCCTATCAGTAATAGGATGACATTCACTCTCTCGCTGTGTTGCTTACAGACATTTAATTTAACCATCACCTTTCGCATACTGGCTAATCTAGAAGTCCATCTATATCCTGGGTTCGGGTTTAGGTGACACTAAGGTGAAGACCTAATATCTTTGCTTAGATTCTTCCTTCTTCCTTATCGTCTTGTTCACCAATTCTGCCACCAGGACGGCACTTTACTACCCGGATGTAACATTTTATTACCTTACTGGCACTGATCGTATGCCACATGTCTGGTGCGTGATTCACTAAGACAATTATACGATAAACTCCCTCTCGTAACTCAGATTTTAAATTACATGTCATTAAAAGTTTTTGCATTCTTTCCCTTATCCTTCCTGCAGAAAAAAAGCCCATAATGCTTTTCCTGTCAAAACTAAGATATGTTTTTGCAGGAAGAATAAGAGGTAAGGGAAGACTTAACACTTTCTTGTCTTTATCATTCCTGCAAAAAATGTATAAGAGGTGGCTGGTCATTTTTTTTTTCTCCTTAATGAATCCACGTCGTCAGCCACGAAATAACAAGATATTACTGTTGGGTGAAAAATCTGTTTCTTATAAAAGTGCGGCATCTCTGTTCTGACAACTGTTTTAAAAAAATGTACTGGGACGCTCTGGAGGTACGTTATATATTATTTTCAGCATTGTGAAAGAAGACAACAGAGAATGCTGTCAACCCTTTGTCTTCGCACTCAGTGTGTTAATGGAGACTCTTTCCTAACCCTTTTATTAAGAACGTCCTTCCTACTTAGAAAAAAAAAAAATTGTACGGGTAATAAGAAGAGAACATAAATGTCAAGGAAGTGAAGGGGTTAATGGATCGCTTGTGTTCCTTTCACTACGAGAGCACCTTCCTGATCTGTACCAAAAATCGTCCGAGGATGCCATGAATAAGACACAAATGTTGTCTGCGTAATGAAGCGGTGAACTACTCCACTAAGGTCGCAGGTTTCATAATTTGTTCTGTAAAAGGCAGTTTACCTTGCGCCCGCACGCCTGCAAACACACACACACACACACACACACACACACACACACACACACACACACATACACAGTAAAGTAAAAGTAATACACATTTGTGATGCCGAGCGCAGGCATATATGTGTCGTAAGATACAGCGGTGGAGGACGCGACAACGAAGGCGTGACACAAGAGGCAAAGTTTGGCGGGGTGGGTGTGTTTTAATGTGAACAGAGTGGCGAGGCGTCTTGATCAAGAAGGCAAATTAGCACAGCCCTGAAGGTTGTATTTAATTATAGCACGACAAGGCGGGTTAAGATGCCGAGCAAGGGCAAGAGGGGAAAGGGATAAAGAAGAAGGCTAGGTGGAAGAGGGGGACGCAGAGGGAGGGCAAGGAGTCGGGAGGGGGGGGGGGGGATTTAGTGAAGGAGGGACAACATTGAGCAAGCGGGCACAGCTAGGCACCGCAGTCTAAAATTCAACTCCGCAATCGCAATTCCGCAACCTCTGACCCTTGCCTTCCCCTACCGCAATTCCGCAATAAACTTGGAATGTGCAGTTCCGCTACCTCAATACAGCAACCGCAATCCAGTTTCATCATTTTCAAAACAAAGTGCCACAAACAGGGGGTAAATCGATTAGTAATGAATTATTGTATTTATAATCTTATTATGACACTAATTTCCCACAGTGACAGCCACTGAGGGAAATTATCGTTGTTTCTTTGGATTTATCATACACTATTAAATTCACTTTTTTATAGTGTTCAATAATCTGATGTATTTTATAATTGTCGCCGATACCTTAGTTTATTTACTGAAAACTTACTCATTACAATTATCTTCCTCAGAACCGTAATTTTGTAAGGTATTGACGTATACTCAGGTGTTTATCTATCACTTTTTATTTTGTATCAGAGTTAAGGCATACCATGGAAATCTCACAGTACTAATATTCTACTAATAAAATCATATCCTTTATTACATAAGTAATATTACATGGAAAAGAATAGCCTTTGTGCCACTCGGGAAAATCAATCTGACCAGCGGCAGAATGCAGTCCATAGAACTTAAAAAGATCATTATCATCATCATCATCATCCAGACCTCCTTACGCTTCCATTCACTCAACATTCAAGCCCCCGGAAACCTGGCTCTATCGGATACGCCAAAAACATTCACCACGTTCTGTAGCTTCACGTAAACGTTTCCGATTGAGATAATTCATAGAAATGTGCTAACCCTCGGATAATAGCTCAGTATGAACATTAAAAAAAAAAAAAAAAGTATTTTCAGTGATCATTACATTAGCCCTTACGATCGTCATCTGTCAAATTGTGGAACAACTGTGCATGATTAGCTATGCGTCCCACAAAATTTACTGCCATGCCGGCTTATATTATATCGTATCGTATCAAATTATTTCTCCTGGTATCGCCCATCCCTACTATGACGCAGCGACGCTTCGCCCGCCGCCGCCGCTGGCCGGAAATCCTGTTGAAGCTTGATATTCATGAGTCATGCTGTAGCCTGTACTAACCGACACTGACCGTGACGTGGGAGATTGCAGACAGGATTGCGATTGCGGAAGTACTTCCGCAACGCAATACCGCAAGTCTCGGACGAGTCTGCCGCAATCGCAATTCCGCAGCTGAAATCATGCGGTCCGCTATTGCGGAAATTGCGGATTGCGGAAGTGATTGTACAGGTTCCCAGCTCTGCAAGCGGGTAGTAGGGGAAGGTGAAAGAAGGGAAGGGACGCTGATAAATTACAGAGAGAGGGTATGACGATAGGAGAGGGAATGGGTAGCATGTGGAAGAGAGAGGAGCAATACATGAGCCAGGGGGAGACAGGAAGCAGACGGGAGGAAGGTGGCAAGGGGTAGGAAGGAAGAAGGCAGAAAGAAGGTGGCTGGGGAAAGGGGAAAAGGAGGCAGAAGGAAGATGGTACGGGAAGCTAATGATGGAAGCTGGGGGAAGGAAGAATGGAGGCTGAGAGCGGGAGGAATGGAGGTAGGGGGAAGGATGGACACAGGGGGAAGGATGGAGGCAGGGAGAAGAATGGAGGCAGGGAGAAGGACGGATGGAGACAATAGGAAGGAAGGATGGATACAAAGAGAAGGAAGGAAGGAAGCAGGAGGGTTCGGTTCAGGAACAATTTATTTGGAAGATCGACCTTAGTCTGAATATTTATCCGGTTTTTGTGTCAGAACCACTCTCCTCTCTGAAACTAAAATTTAATCCGAATGCTAATGCTAGATACCCAGTAATATGTATATGAACAGTTACAGTTATCAAATGAGTTTAAGGTATAACTCTGAATCAGCTTCCTGGATTCACTTATTTGACTCCAAACAGGATGGGTTGCCAGGTAACCTTTCTGAAACACAGACTGCAGTAGCCACTTCGTAAGTAGGAATGGCTCGGGTTCAAAACGGCGTCCTGTAAAAAGGGCATAAGAGCTCTCGCGCGAAAACGGTCGCAAAACCAAGTTCTAGGCTTGGAAACTAAAAGACCTTCTCTAGCCAAGTGCAAAACTACTCGCAAAGTCTTGCAAACCTTCGTAGGAGTCGGCAAAACGAACCACAAAAATCTCTTCTTTCTTTCTTCCCTCTTCATCAGTCATAACTCCAAAACAAAAAGGCGTACGCAAGCGTACTATACACCTAAACGCTTCGTGTCAAGTGCAGGTGTTTCTTTCCATGTTTAGAAAAGCATTCAGGCTACGGTTCGCAAGTTACGGCCTGAAAAAAGCATCGCGGTCACCCATAAGTACGCCATTTTGCACTATATTGGTTAGTTACAGTTTGCCTACTGTTCTAGAACGTACCAATACACTTCTTTTCACGGGAAGACACCCTCGTTTTGGTCTTTCAGTGGCAACAAAGCTATGTTCTACAAGTCAACTGCAGTTTAAACAGCATCGTTCTACCGTAGCTAGCTACAGCTTACTGCGTTATTCTCTGGGTCTCAACTTTATATCTACTTTTCGACAACAGTGCTTTCTATGTTTGTGTAGAAGGCTAATAAAAGGTTAAACGCTACCTTGAACACCGGTCAATCCTGGGATGCGAGCTAGTTTTCTACTGACTTTCACGACTAAGCCTAAGTGGTGCAATTCAGGATACTTCTCCGTTACACGTACGTGCATGCCTGCATGGTGTTACACATGTGTGCGTGCGTACATGTAATATGTAATGTTTGCCCCAAGTGTGATGTAACAGTACTACAGACCACGTTTCCTTCTCATATTATCAGTCAGCATACAGGGAGTAAGGCATCATGGGACTCTACTCCAGTCATTAATCATCATCATCATCATCCGGACCTCCTTTCCCACCCTAGGGCAGGGTGAGGAGCAGCAATGTCCAGACAGCCCAAATTTGCCCAATCCAATGCGCCACGCTTCCATGCACTCATCACTCAAGCCCCGGAATCCTGGCTCTATCGGATACACCGAAAACATTCGCCACGTTCTGTGGCTTCACATAAAGGTATCCGATTGAGTCAATCTGGACGTTGCCACGTTAAAAATGGGGTGCCAAATCCCTGACCATGCACTTCTCTTCACAACATTCATCCAGTCAGTTCGATCTCTTGTCAGTTCCCTAGTCTCACCGACCTCCAAACCTCTCTTCCTCACACACTCATCCACTATATCTCTCCACTTCTCCTTGGCCTACCTCGCCTCCTCTTTCCTTCAAACTCGCTCAGGTATACCTTTTTCACCACTCTATTGTTATCCATTCTCTCCACATGACCATAACATCTTAGTACACTCTCTTTGATTCTGGTGTCCACCGACTTCCTCACTCCACATCTTGCACGAATCACATTATTTTGTATCCTATTCACCCTCTGTACTCCACATACATTCCTCAGCAGTCTCATCTCCACTGCTCTTACTCTTGACTTTTCATTTATATGCCACACCATAGTCTCACATCCGTATGTTAAAGTTGGCACTAACACTCCTTCATGTAAGCCTCGTGCAGCTGCAACACTCAAGCCTTTGTTTCTTATCAAGGCCTTCATTGCACCAGCTACCTTTCTTCCTTGTGTCACTTTACTTTCCACTTCTTTTGCACATTTTCCTCTCTTTTCTATCACTGTACCCAGGTACTTGAACTCTCTCACCAATTCCAGTTTCTCTCCATTCACTGTAACATCGCCCTGGGAGTCACCTTCTCTCTTAATAACCATCACACTACTTTTTTCTACATTTGCTCTCAAGGCATGACACTCACAGACATCAGCAAAAATCTGCAAAAGTCTACCAAGTTCTTGTCCGGTGT
>NC_137037.1:9092775-9237775 GCF_032717465.1 Coenobita brevimanus | reverse complement strand
CCTATCCCAAGCTATGTGAAATCGTTAGGTATGATAAGAAAGATAAAAATGGCTGAAGAAGTTATGACGCCACCAATCTGGTCAACTCTGGTCACGGTCGGACTAGGAACAGGTAATGAACTTATTTTACCAGAGAGGAAAAAAAAAGTTTCACACCTTTGGATCAATACATAAAGAGGAAATTATTTTTTTTATGATTTGGAGAAGCAGGGCGAAAAGAAGATGGTGTAAAGTTTGGGGATTGGCTTTTACCATATGACTGCAGGCGTTCTATTTTATGAAGGCAGTTTGGTTGGGGCGATCTGGGACCTCACTCTGTTAGCTCTGTTGCCACATAGTCGCCACACGTACTATTCTCTCTCTCTCTCTCTCTCTCTCTCTCTCTCTCTCTCTCTCATATTTATATTAATTACTAATTTTATTTTCTTTATTTTTTCTCTCTCTCTCTCTCTCATATTTATATTAACTACTAATTTTATTTTCTTTATTTTTTCTCTTGTTTTCGACTTTTTTCCACACCACCCCTGAGGTAAAAGTCTACAGGTGCGTTTTTTGTTATAGAGATTTCCCCAGTAGGCCTAATCCTCTTTTTGGTGTTTCAATCAGAAAATTCATCGTCTGAATTTTCTGATAAGTGGATAACGAATGAATCCACAAACCGGTCCACTGCTCTATCTTTCCTTCCATCCTCTTCCTGAAGTTGCTCAGCATGCTTCACTGCCTGCATCCAGTTTTGTGGTGTGACCGTACTTAATCCTTCTTTAACAAGAAGCTTTAGATCTGCCATTTTAAAAGTGTTCTTCTTGGCTACATATCCCTTCACCTGAGCCCAAATTAGTTCAATTGGGTTGTACTGGCAATGGTATGGGGGTAACCTTACAACCCTATGCCCTGCTTCATTAGCAATTGTATCAATCAGATATTTTTTGCTGGTGTTGCAAAATTTCTTTGCAAGCTCACAGAGTCCTGCTTTTAATAAATCATCACTGGGCTGAGCTCCCTTATTTATAAGCCAGTCCCTTATCTCAGCTTTTTTCCATGATGAGCTTGGCAATCTCTCAAGCTGCACAGAATGGTATGGAGCGTTGTCTATCACATAACAGAATTGGGTGGAATGTTAGGTAATAACTGATTCCTAAACCAGTTTTCAAATACTGCAGCATTCATCTGGCTGTGATAGTCGCCGTCGTTTTTCGCTTGAAAAACTAATTCGGCATTCTCCACAAATCCATCCTTCGTTCCTGCATGGAGAATGATTAGACGGCTTCCTTTTCCACTGGGTGGCTTTATGCCTGTTGCATGTTGGGCTGCAGTGTCTGTCCAACATTTGTCCGCAGAGTAGTTTTGGCTCACCCAAGTTTCGCCTAGATAAACAACCGTCTGGAATGACTGCTTGAGCTTTTCTCGTAAAAATCTAGACCGAGCTGCAACAACATCACTCCTTTCCATAAGGAATTTCCGCCCATCAATCTTTGCAAATTTGAATCGTATTTGGAAGAGAACCTTGCGAAGGGACTCATTGCAACCATTAAATGCAATTTTTTCTCTAAGTTCTTCCCTTATTTTATGCAAGGTAGGGATTTCTTTCCTCTCATAGAATCCTATGACGGTTCTTCTGAGCACACACACGTCAAAATCAACGAAACTGGTTACAGTTGAAAGGCGATTTTTTGTTGGTGAAGAGAATGCTGGCTCTTCTGGTACATTTTGTGTGTTACAAGCTTCATTTAATTTTGAGCAAATTCTTTGCACTGTCCTTTCGCTGACGTTGGTGGCTTTTGCTGTTCGAGCAACTGCTTTTGAGGGCTCTATTAATGGTCCGTTGTTTGCCTTTTCATCTAAGAAATACTTATTTACATTGTAAATTATTTCTTTGGCTTGACTGTGGAGAACGCGAGAGCAGGTTGATGGGCAAGTTTCCATGGCGGGAGACACCGAGTAGGACCCGCTCACGCAGGGCTATCCCTCGTGTCATCACCTGACAATGTCGCAAAAGCAACGCTGACAAGTCTTATGAGATTTATACTATACTATGGCTTTTTAATTGAATTACATCTATACAAGAGTGTTAAAAATTCATTTATAAGTAGTTACTAGCTTACAATAGGTGTGAGAGAGAGAGAGAGAGAGAGACAGAGAGAGAGAGAGAGGTGAGCAGAAGTAATTACACGTGGGCGGCAGCGATGTGGCAACAGAGATAACAGTGTGAGGTCCCTGATCGCCCCACTCAAACTGCCTTCATAAAATAGAACGCCTATAGCGTGTGTGTAAATTTGCACAATCAAACGTGGCTCGGGTACTCAGATACAACACCTTCAAGCCGTGATACGTAGGGACAGTGGAGCGGCACACCTGGAACCTCCAAATTCAATTAGTTGGATCCTTTCCGGTGACTTGCTGCGTGTAGAATCCGGCCACTCGCTGCGCATATAACACAAACAGAGGTGGCCCCAAGGCATCAACAATCTATGTACGTTGTGCAGGGAAGGCGGTTTTGCCTTCATCATAAACCTGTTGTGTCTTTAACAGAACACAACCCAAGATGGGCAGTCACTGGGAGACAGCGTTCACAGGCTGGAATACTGTAGCGGATTTAGCAGCAGACCCAGTGACACCATGGCAGTAAAACCTTACTATCAGTCTATTAACCACTGAATACAAGAACTTATTATGTATGTTTCTAGAACTAATATACACACGATTCATCTCTTCCCCAAAACATATATAGTGGTAATCTGAACTGCATCATGAAATAAAAAAATGTGAAACATCCATCCATCATCCAATCCTACGTTGTCCCATGAGAAGCGTAGGAGCCCGGGGCTAGGCAGTTGGTCCCGACATTTAAGATGAGAGTGAAACAATGTGAAGCACACCAGGTATAATGGAATAACTATATTTCAAACAGTTGGTTATAATCTTAATAAATATTACTGCAACTTGCATCTGGTCTGTTATTTCAATGGCATAACTTCACACTGCAGTTTAGAAAAGTGCCCCAACATGCATCATCTTCATTCGTTTCAATAAATATTCAGAAAAGACTGGACTGGGATTCAGCTCACAAAATAATGGTAAATTCATGCAGGCATTAAGGCAGTAAATAACCGGGTTTGGTAGCTGCCTATAATATACCAACAAATTCCTGGCCTGACCGCGCACTGCCTGCACACGCAAACTTTATCGACCTGAGCAACACTGTACTAACTTAAATAATAATAATAATAACTGGCCAGCTCCATGCTGCCCTTATATTTTATTGCATTTTCTTTCTTTCCTGTATTCTTGTTTAATTGTGGTGCGCACTTATACCCTTCAGAATAATTAACCGATTCCGACCAAACCTGGACACAATGACCAGCCTATGACTTAGTTGTGTCGGCAAGGTTTTGGTTGCTATAGCTACATTGGCCAGGTCAAGGGTCAAAGGTCGCCAAATAAGTAAACAGTTAAAACTGCTAAAATCACGACTATGTTTGTGTAAAATGCCGAGGCTCAAAAGATTATTAAGCGAGGGCCATGATTCTTGGGTGGAATGTTGCACTGGAGTACCTCCATCAAAAATTGACATTTAGTGTCGAAACTCACTTCCAGTCGCTGGCAGCGCCACCTAGAAGTTGTAGTTCTGATGGGCCATTCCGCGAATTTCAAGTTCCGTAACTACACAGTGACAGGATGGAATCGATTGAAACTTTGCATACTTATAGACGTCGGTACTTTAAGTGTGCTTCGTACAAGCATGGCCTATATCCGCCAGGTCAGGGGTCAAAGGTCATCAAGTGCAGAAAATATGAAAAACGCTAAAATTATGACCTTGCTTGCACGAAACGCTAAGACTCTGAGGATTATTTAACCCTTTAATAGGCAAATGAAAATTTATCCTTAAAAAAATTTACCATTGTAAGATTATCTTTTATTTTTATGAAAAGAAAAAGGAAAAAGTTTTACTGAAAAAATTTCTTCATATCATGATTCTTAGAGAATGTTGCACTAGCGTACTTCCACACAGAAATGACTTTTATTGTCGAAATTCACTTCCAGCCAGTGAGAGCTGGCCTTTGTCACCTACCGACTTGTAATAATAATAACTGGAATTCTTAAAATGCTGAAGCAATATTCAAAGAACTCCAGTTCCAGATGTTAATGCTACATTCCAGATTAGAAAAAAAAAAAAAAAAAATCCACACTTGTACATCAGATATGGTGTGCGGTCTTTGAAGCATACAGAGTATTAAGAGTGGTTGTGGTAAATGGGGCATTATTGATAACAGATCATAAACTGAAAGTGCAGAGATAAGTGTCATGATTTTTGTTCTAATCAAGATCTATATATGTAAGAATCTATAATTTCTTGATAACCATTAATTATGGCAAGCTACTACCGTACAGTAAGTCTTGATAAATTCCGTATGCAGAAACAAGTGTCATCAAAGTGAAACCACTGATCATGTTTGTGGTCTTTAATCAGGACTGTAATGATCATTTGCAATATACATGCCATAATAATTTATAACTGCTGACATTTTGTAACGTATGCCATGTTGTGACAATTGCTTCTTGTATTTGAACCTTTCCATATATCTTTTGTAGATTTGAATCAGATCTCATGTGCAATACAAAGACAGCATCAGGAGCTCTTGTAATTTCAGTATTCCACCTTGTCTGAGATGCAGGCCAGTGTCTACAAGGACGATCTGGCAGAAAGTCTAATGACTCAATCACAACAACAGAGGACACTGGTGCAGATATATAACGAAACTCTTCATAGTCTTGAAATGAGTTCCCACAACTGCAACAGGAAAACAGTACTTATTTGATCTTCCTCAATTTGGATCATTGCTGAGTTGTCATCTGCATTAAATGCAACCTGTTCATCAAGAAGGCTCTGCAACAGCCATAGCAGAAATGCATGTGCATCCTACTGGATATTTACTGGCCATTGTTACATCTGAGGTAAAGCAAAGAATTCTTATATGTCTAAATGCTGTTCTGATAACACTGTTCTCTTCATGTTTTTCAAAGTTATAGAAAGTGGTTGGTATATGCTATTCATGTTCACTCATGACCCACTACATTTCCACAGAGGTTGGTCAAAATAGGCCATATACATTCCGATTTAGCACTTTCAAGCATGAGGCGGCCATTTTGATTTTCCTCAGTACCTCAAAAGTATTTGCTGGATATCAGTATCAATACCCAGGTGCACCAGTATCTGTTGACGACAACGTCCTGGAATCTGAAAATACTTTTATCATTGTGGACCTAACATTAAGGGACCTTTGGTATGACTCAAATTTTTTTTATGGATTTTGACCTATGACCCTCAGATTAAGGTCAAGGTCATTCAAATTATGCAAATCATGTTCACTCACTTCCCACTGCATTTCCACCGAGTTGGGTCAAAATCGGCCATACACTTTCCGGTTTAGCACTTCCAGGCATGAGGCGGCCATTTTGATTTTCCTTAGTATCTCAAAAATTATTTGTTGGATCTCAATAGTAGTACCCAGGTGCACTAGTATATACTGACAACTACAAACTGGAACATTTGCAAAGCAATCGATTCTTCAGTTTTTGCTGCGCAGGAGGAAAAAAGAAAGAAAGAAAAAAAAAAACAGAGGGCATTAATCGCTTGGAAAAAAAAAAAAAAAAAAGATTGTGCTAAAAGAAGCCTGCAACCAAGATACATCGCTCCTGAAAATTCCAAGTCTCTATCTCCAACGATCTTGCAATGCCAGCCTTCTAGATCTTCCCCCCCCCTCCTCACAAAAATATTAATAATAATAATATCTAAAATATCAATAAGAATTCCACAGAATGCATAGTTCTTAATACTGACCACTCGCAGAGTGCAACATCGCGTCCTACAGTTTGGTCTATTGGCCAAACATCTGACTGCCCTGTGACCTATTATTTCCAAAATTAAATATTTCATCTTTGCTTAACCCTTAACCCTTCTACCAAGTCTAGTTCACATCGAGTCATATGTGAGCTATAGCGCTAAACCTCTAACCTTGCCCTATGACCTTGACCTTAGGACCAATTGACTCAATCACTTCATCTGCTTTTTTCTCAACTCTTCCACCAAGTATGATTTAAATCGAACCAAAAATGCTTAAGTTGAACTTGACATGTTTATTTTGTCCACACACAAACAAAAAGAGACAGACGGGCAAACACACACACACTGTGCAAAACGATACCTCACTCTGGTTATTGTGAGTGCGGGTCATAAACAGCCGCGGTCAATACTCCATGTATACATCAAGGGTTCCAGACTAACACAGCGACATCTTATCATTTCCAACCCTTTTGATTATCGCTGTAAAATTGGTGAGATAGCCAGGTTTTTACACTCCAGATACCGTAAAGCAACTACCAGCCTCTCATCCGAGTATACATCAGTGTGGCGTTGGGTGAGGGTGGAGAAGGCAGAAGGAAAAGGAAGAAGGGCTACATTAATGCCTAATGCTTCCAGAGGAAAATTAATGATGATGATGATGAAGTTTGCTAAATTTCAGTCTTCCCCTTGAAGATGTCACGCAATCGTCAAACTTGAATGCAGGTTCCCATTTGTACGGCTGAGTGAACAAGGGGTTGAAGGCATGGTCATGTGGGGGGATAGGGGAAGAAGAGGTGGTGGAGAGAGTGGGGAGAAATGGAGATCGTGGGGGAAGTATGGAAACAATGACGGAGGGAGGGAGAAGAAAAAGTGATGGAGTGGGAGAGGAGGAAAAGATGATGGAGAGGGCGTAAGGAAAAAGTGATGAAGAGGATGGGAAGAAAAGGGGATGGAAGGGGACAAGAAAAGAAGAAAAGATTGTGGATGAGTGGGTGTGGAAGAGGAAATGGAGTACCGATAAGGAAAAGGTGATGGAGGGGGAAAAGAGGAAAAGGAGATGAAAGCGCAGATGAGGAAATGGCGGAGAATGCACAAATGACAGGTGACGGAAGGGGAAGGGTTGAAAAGGAAGGAATAGGAAAAGTATAAAGTCGTGACAGCCAGCAACAACAGATTTACGTCCTGTCTGGTACCATGAAGCTATGAACCATTTGAATTGCAATTATTATGTGACTGCCTTCAACACAAATTACGGGGCAGGTAATAGGCAGTGGCAGACGTAGTTACAGGCACAGTTTTTATTTGAAATTCATAAAGCTTCACACACAGCCAAAGTAGTTACGTAACAATTTCCAGTGATGAATTATTTTTTTCTTGAAGTTCCTTAGCAGCCACGCCACTATGACACGGAGCGAAGGTCTTCTTTACCACCTGCGGGCCTAGGGAACGAGAGGAGAAAAGGGGAATGGAGATGAAAAGGAGACAAGGAATGAGGGAAGGAGAGAAAGGATAGGGAGAGGAAGTGGAGGGGAACAGGAATGGGATGGAGAGAAGGACAGGAGAGGTACAAAGGACACACTGAGGGAAGGGGGCGGTTGTGGACAGGAAAACTGATGGATGGGACGGAAAGGGGAAAGGAATGGGAAGGGAGGGTAAAAAGGACATAGGAAAAGGAGAGGTGAAGGGAAGATTACATGCATGGAGGGGTTACTGCAATGGAACACACACACACACACACACACACACACACACACACACACACATCACCCTACCCTAAGCCTGACATACACAAAGCAGACTGTGTTCCCAGTTTTACACGATGGATTGCCAGGGCGGCCAGCTTCATCACAACCCTACCTACACTTCAACAGAGGAATTTGAAGAGAGGAGCGGGAAGTTGTGAGACAGGAGAGAGGCAGGAAGCGACAGACGGTGCATGGATGAAAACAAAAATAAACACAAGTATACAAGCAATGATAGAGAGAGAGAGAGAGAGAGAGAGAGAGAGAGAGAGAGAGAGAGAGAGAGTCATTAAGCCTACTAAGTTACTGTATTTACCAGCAACAATTTTCACAACACTTTACCGTAATTGGTTCAGTGTCTTCTTAGTATAATAGGAAAAGTGTATGGTAGGATACTTATTGACAGAGTTAGAGAAGAACAGAGAAATTAGTTGGAGAAGAACAGGGAGGCTTTAGGAAGGGAAGAGGTTGTGTGGATCAGATATTCATTCTTAGATCTTTGGTGGAAAAGTTTTAGAGAAGGAAAGAAGTTGTATGCGGCTTTCATGGATTTAGAGAAAACATATGACAGGGTGGATAGACAAGGATTGTGGAAAGTGTTAAGAATATATGGAGTAGATGGGAAGTTGTTGAATGCTTTGAAGAGTGTGTATGATGGTGTGAAGGCTGCAGTGCGTGTGGATGGTGAACTAAGTGAATTTTTCTCTTTGAAAGTTGGGTTGAAACAGGGATGTGTCATGTCTCCATGGTTGTTCAATCTGTATATGGATGGGGTAATAAAAGAGGTACAAGGTAGGGTAGTGGATGTTGGAGTGGCCCTGGGTAGTGTTTGGAAACTCCCTGTACTGTTGTTTGCAGATGATACTGTGTTGTTGAGTGAAGACGAAGGGGAGCTGCAAGGCTTGGTGGATGAGTTTGGGAGAGTGTGTAAGAAACGGAATCTAAAGGTGAATGTAGGGAAGAGTAAAGTGATGGTCTTTGAGAGAGGTGAAGTCAGTGAATGTACAGTGAGGTTGGATGGTGAGGAATTGGAAAATGTGAGTACGTTTAAGTACTTGGGTAGTGTGATGAGTAAGGATGGAGGTTTGGAGGGTGAAGTGCATGAGAGGGTACAGCAGGGAAGAAAGGTTGCTGGTTCTTTGAAAGCAGTGATAAGAAACAGGGAAGTGAGCATGGAAGTGAAAAAGGTACTACATGACAGTATTGTGATACCAACTCTAACGAACGGAAGTGAAGTTTGGACGTTGCTGGAAGGACACAAGTCAAGAGTGAGAGCAGTGGAAATGAGTTATTTAAGAGGAGCCTGTGGAGTCACATGGAGAGACAGGCTGACGAATGGAGATATAAAGGAGCGTTGTGGTGTGGATGTGGATGTGATAGGAAGCGTTATGAGGAACACACTGAGGTGGTTTGGCCATGTGGAGAGGATGGAGGATGAAAGACTGACGAAGAGAGTGTATGTGAGTGAGGTGGAGGGGGGAAGAGGGAGGGGAAGGCCGAGGATGAGATGGAGGGATGGGGTGGAGAGGTATATGAGAGAGGGGGGTGTGAGTTGGGAGCAGGGGAGTGAAATGGCGGGGGACAGGGCGACTTAGAGGCGATTTGTTTGTGGCCACCCCAAACGGGATTGAGGCGTCTGGCAATAGATAGATAGATAGGTTCCGTGTGGACCGCCGCTGCCTTACCTGTGGCAGACACAGAAATAAGTGAAAGTTGTTATATTAGGTTAGGCCGATGGCCGCCATGGAGGCTAATTACACATACAATTTCATCCTGTTATCCCCTTCAGTTCCATGACATAATTCTACATTCATTCTTGCTGTCTCCACACAATTATATACAGCTCAGGACTTTTCTATCTGGAGGTGTTAGATACAGCCTTCGTAAACCTCTTTGTTACTTGGGTGTTCTCTTAAGCAGAACAATCTCGTCTGGCAGCAGCAAGAACAACATTAAAACTATGTCATCAGGGTGAAGCGGTTGATGTTATAACAGCTGTGAGACTCACGAGGAATGGAAATAACTAAAGGTTTAATATCACAGATTGCTTGCATAAATTTTAACTGCCAAATCCATACCATTCTTTTAACATGATATTAACGAGCTGCAGAATTGTGTTGCATCATTTACAAAGCTTTTAATAACATAGAAAAATTGGGGTTCTAATTTTGACTGCATAATCCTCTAAAACTGAAATTAAACTCCCAGTAGTGTGCTACTGATTCTCTGCTGTATATGTAACTACGATTGGCTTTAACTAACAAGTTCAAACTACTAATTTTTGGCTTCATTATTCACTAGCACTGAAATTACGCTAGCAAGTACATGGGAATTTTTCACTGAAAAATTAAGATTTAACTTTAACACTAGTAACAGTGTAATATTAACAGTTCTTGACAGCATAATATTGTCACTCATATTTAACTTACAAACCATGCGATAACCCTTCACTGTGACGGCCAAATTTTTTCTTTCTTTTTATTTATTTTTTAAATCAGACAAAGACAAAGCAGCACAGGACTAACATATTTTTTAAATCCCATTTTGCTTCAGTGGTAAACTTAAAGTTCTTATTCTACCTAGTTTATGATCACTTTAAAAAATGCAGGAAAATGGTTAATGGAGGCACTAACCTACCTTCACACAGTTGTCTTGCAGTATCTGATCTTAGTCATGTATCTTGTATCAAGGCCATAACAGCGGCAGTCAGTTTACTTACTATGCTGCTCTGCTCTTCACTTCCTGCCCGCAATTATATCTTTCCTCTCACTGCAACAAGTTACAGTATTTAAACTCTTTCACCAGTTCACGCTTCTCCATTCACCAATACACCACACAGTGATTTACCTTTCTCACATGAACCACGCCTCACCATCATCTCAATAAGTTTCCCACGTCGTTCCTCAGTCATTCACAAACTTCTGAGTCCACAGAGATTTCGTTCACTATTAGCAGGCAACACAGTATCATCCGTATAATCCATCCCTCACCAGTCACTGCCAGTTTCTCTCTATCTTCTACCGCTCCAGCTCTCAGTTCATTCATAATCCAGTCCATATGTGTACGGCATATATTAGACAACCATGGCGATATCACACACATCTCACTCTAGTAACACAGATTCTGAACCTCTTTCACACACACACACACACACACACACACACACACACACACACACACACACACACACACACACACACACACACACACACAATTTCAAACGGTAAACACAGCCCAACTCACACCCAACACACAAACATCTTAACAGCAATATCCAACAACTCAGCCGTGCCTTTGAGATGTAAATGGCGGTGTTACGTTAGCGACAACTGTGTACGCTTCCGTTCCCCCTTCTGTACCCCATTACCCCTCTATCCCCTCATCTGACTCCTGAGCCCTGTTATTCCTTCCCCCCCCCTCTCTCTCTCTCTCTCTCTCTCCCTCTCTCTCTCTCTCTCTCTCTTCGTCCTGTATTCCTTCCTCTGTCACCTATTCTGTCTTCACCTACCCTGTCACTCCTGTACCGCATCCCCTGCACTGGTGTATCTGTCTGTTCCCTGTTCATCCTGTGCTTCATCCTCTCTCGGCTAAGTTTATCTGTTTTCTGTCCATCCTGTATTACTTTCCATCTCCCGTGTGTCTGCATGTTCGTTGTTCATCTTGTACTTCTTCCCATTTCCCTTATATCTTCCCCTGGTACTCCGTCTCTCCTTTTACTCCTTCCCCTCTCCCCTAATCTGTCTGTTCCTTCTTTCTCCACTCTCTCCCTCACTCCTTCATCCTTTCCCTCTTTACACCCTCCGTTCCTCCTTCCCCCCTGCACTGACTTCCTACTTCCCTCTCCACTTTCTCCCTTCTTCCTTCTCCACTCTCTCTCTCTCCCTCCCTCACTCCTTCCCTCTCCGCTCTCTCTTTCCCTCCACTCCCTTCTTTCCCCCTCCATTCCCTCCCTTCCTCCCTCTCTCTCCACTTATTCCCTCAATTCTCACTCCCATCACCTACTCCCGATTTGCAGTTATTTCCCATCGCTACTATTTTACAGAATAATTATTTAATAGTTTCGCTTTACTTTGAAGAAGGACGAGACGGGGCCTTTTTTATCCCTTGAATCGTGTGATAGTTTGACCAAATTCTCGTTTCTTATCGCTACCAGACTATATTATTTACCTTAACAGAGCCCCAGTACACCGTCGTAGTGAAGGGGTTAAGAAAGGAAACATCAAATAAGTCATGTTTAAAAATTCTTACCTGAGCTGAATTATATCAAATGGAAACGACAAGATCAAATGGACAAGAGATCATTGTATTGCACTGCCTCCATCATATTCCTTCTCTCTTACACACACACACACACACATACACACACACACACACACACACACACACACACACACACACACACACACACACATATTGACTTTCGATGCAACATTTATTAAGGCCAAAGTGTTTATAGCTGAACCGTGGAACTGACAACTGTGGAGTTTCATTGTTATATCGTGTTCGAGGGCAGTTGGTGGAATATTGAAAGCAACGAATTTTGGAGGTCATACCTTACACACTGCCTTTACAACACAAAAAACCATCCTGCATACACAGTAGTTCTATGATCGGCTCAGACACTAAGAAGTGTTAAAGAGTATTGTGAACGATATTTGTAAGTTGATGATAAAATGTAGTGATAAAAGACAACCAGAAGACAAAACTCTCAACCTGACCTTTATATATAAGCTGCGAGTGAACTGGTTAGAATGACCAGAATGCTGCTAATTCTCGTACTTAGTCAAGATCCTCTCAAAATGTTATTAAATGTAAACAACTGTATCTAGATCTCTCTGTAATATCAGTATTTTGCCAACACTAGACTCGTAGGTAAGGTGTGCCAAAGAACAGTGCCTCGGACAGCAAGACAAAATTTTCAGAATAGGCCTATTTGGTAAGTGACGAAGAAAGTAAATTGTATGATGTTTTGTCATACTGGTAAATGGAGTGATTATGAGGGTATAACGTATGTAAGTTTGTCATACTGATAAACAGTTATTATCGAGGTGTGACGTATGTATGTTTATGTCACATTGGTAAACGGAGTGATTATCGAGGTGTGACGTGTGTATGGTTATGGCATACTGGTAAGCATAGTAACCATGGAGGCGTGACGTATGTACATGTTTATGTCACACTGGTAAACAGAGTGATTACGGAGGTGTGACGTATGTATGGTGTGTAGGTGACGTATGTATGGTGTGAAGGAGAAGTTGATCAGTGCTGTCATGTGTGATAATGGCAGTAATAAACTGTGTGTGAGTAGATGGATGTATGACTGTGTGATCCGGCAGCAGTGTTGGGGTGTGGCGAGGGTGTTTAATGTACACACGGTTGTTCAGTGCATTTAAATGGATGGAGTTATGAAAAAGAAATAACAATGTGAAGGAGATGGAGTGATAGTGGTTCGTATCAGATGGAATATTTTAAGCCTGATTTATGCAGATGAATGAAATGAGTGGGAGGGGGGGGGGGTGAACATGAGATGGATTTTACCCACTTTTCATTATGAACCAGTCAAATTATGCAGATAATTATAAGTTACTGAATAAATGTGGATTATGGCTTCGTAGACATATTAAGAAATTTGTGTGTTTGTAAGTGGCGATGGCTGAAGGAAAATAATGACTGGTGAGAAAGTGACACATTATGATGTCCTGGTGAATGCAGGAACACGAAGCTGTGGGAAATATACATACCTTGGTGCTATGATTATAAGACATGAAAGTGAAAAGCAAGTGGAAAGTGGGGTGATGCAAGGAAGATAGTTTGCTATTGCTATGAAGGCCTTGACAAAGAATAAAAGCTTGAGTAAAGTGGCTGCAAGACAGCTTTAAGAAGTTGTGTGTTTAGGTTATAAAAGTTAGACATCAATGTGGCGTGAACACTGTAAACACAACTGTTGAGGAGTTAATGTACTGATTGATTGATTGATGTAGTGCGTATAAAGATGACACAAGAAACACTGGGACCCGTGAAAGACATGGAACAAGAGTCTGATGATCAAAGGGTAGAACAGAGCAGCTCAGATGGTATCGTGACAAAGAGAATGGACTAAGTGGTAGTGAAAAGAGTGTATATGAGTGACTCTGAAGGTTGGAGGATGCGTGGCCTATTGGGTTCCATGTATAATTATATAAATAAGGAATTAAAACGATCAAAGAGTTAAAAATTCTGTGTTTAGGATTCTGTAACGGAAAAAATAAAACTTAGGAATGTGAAAAGCAACACATGCTTGCTGACAATGGATGACTGTTATTCAAATGAACAACCATTTTTTTTTACAGATGGAAATATTTCAGCTTTTGCCCTTCCAGCTCTCAGTCGTGGAACTGGTCGTTGGTCCGTCACAGTCTTTCTTTTTCCATTTTTCCCTTGACTCTGTTGTTGGCTGGCCCGAGCTTTTATATCTGGCTTTGTAGAATGGAAAGTGGAAAAGAAATATCTGCCTGACATTTTTGGTTCAACCTGCCTTTAGCTGCAATGTAGTAACTCAAAAAATGAATGAGTGAATAAATAAATAAATAAATAAGTTGTTGATAGGACTGAATTGCCTAAATGAAAAATTTGACAATCGTGTCTATGTTTTAGCTTCGTCTGCCCCTGAGTTTCATTTTGCCATTTACAGATACAGCCATTTAGTTGGTCTTGGGGTCACGGCAGGTGACGGTCAAGTGGTTAAAGAATTGGTCCGCTGTCAACATGGCACGGGTTCGATTACTTTCTAATAAGTCTATGCGTGGTGTGTTCTTGTGTTGTTGTGATGTGTGAATCTAGTTTGGATATAATTTTGTGTAGCTGATTTAATGAATCACGTGCCCTCAACATTTAACGGAAGGTGGCCGCCATGTTCACCTGTGTTTGTATTCGACAGGTAAGACACAAGTTCGTGTTCAGTTGACTATTACTTTACAACTTGGCACACATGTACGAACACTGTCTACCATGAATAAATGAGAAAGCATGGAAATTACCGTGTGAGTTATTGTTTCCGACAGTAATTTGTTTTATTTGTTGTTATATTCATAAACTGGATTGAGATTTCCATGTTCTCTACTCCTCATAAAATGGAATACAAAGAAAAAAAAATCAGAGTCAGTAGTGTTCTTGTATTAGGTTTTATTGTATAAACTGCTGCTTCCTGTGTCATACGTACTTAAATCAGAGAACCTGGCCAGCTGGTGCGCCTGATGATGTCACCAAACCAGGTCTTTCTTGTTCCTCAGTGAAACTGGATAAAGCTATTGCATCCTGTCATATAAAATGTTCACTATGTCCAGCTCAGCGGGAACTGGTCTGTACGAGCATAAATTGAAACATTTCCCTAAACACATGAGATGGCCGTCAAGTCTGATATCCTGCCACACGCACAGCCAACAAAAACACTATCAAGACCCTTACACTCGATGACAATGGATCTGGGCGATGTTTATCTATATATTTCTGTGTGGCTGATAGTTCTGAGTAACTAAAATTCCAGACTGATGCCAAACTGATGAATGGTATGCAAGAATACAACATACTGTTGTTAAAATAGGACACAGTACAGTATCTCAATGCTCTTGATCCCGTTTGAAAATGCAAAAACCACAGTGGGAGTCTTTTTTGTGGTGCACAGAAGTTACTCTGGGATAGGACATCTGGATGTTGATAAAAAGAAAATGGAAGAGAAAAACTTAACTGGGTGGAAGAATTTGTAGCCACATAATAACACTGCGTTTAACATGAGGATATCAAGAGGTAAATGTTGAGTCCTCAGTGTAAACGGTTTTAGGAAGTCGGCAAATTCTTTCACTTGCACATAGAATGGCATTGTGATATCCCCACAGAATTACAGAAATTATTAAAACACTGATTGCCAAGCGCATGGAAGCCTCCAAACTATGACAATCATTTGTGAAATCCTGATATAGTGAAATAATGACAATGATTATAATTAAAAAAATATAATGATTTAAAAAATAATAGTGTACTATTACGGTACTACTACTACTACGACCGTTATTATTATTATTATTATTATTATTGTGTTGTTTTCCTTTCTCTGATATCCAACTCTCAAGCAACGTTCTCTTGATTACTTATTTCTGTGTTTGGAATGTTAAAAATGAGGGTGAGAATTGCTCCTTCACATTTCTTTCAATTTGCCATAACTTTTTACTGCTAAGTGGAACAGGAAATTGTATAATCTGATTATCTGCTTCATGCTTACCACATTTTTTTCATATTCTTTTAAAACAACTTTTTCCTCTACTTCCTTTTGCATTTCCCTCCTTCCCTGTCTTATCTTTCTCCCTTGCAATATCTTCTTATTTTCTTTTATCATCATTTTCCATCTTACTGTTTTTGCATATTCTGTACATCTTTACTCCTCCTTTCTCCTTCTTATTTCTGGTCTCACTGCGTAGTTTTGTGTTACTTTTTTCATGGCTGCCTACCCTTTTCAACCATTTACCTCCGAAATTTCTCCATTTCCAGACTCTTTCTTCCTTTGCAGTATTCCTCTTAGCTACCGTTATTTTCTCACTCTTCTATAGTGTTTATTCATATCTAGTAAATTCCTACATTATTCTTCCCTACTTAGCGTTCCCTATCAGTATCTGCCATTTTTCCCTTCTTGATTTTCCTCTTTTTATCAATATTCAGGATTCTCATGTCTTTCCAAACATCTCTATGCCATTCCAAATTCAATTTTTCCTCTGTAACCTTTCGCTTTACTTTCCAATATTTCTCCTTCTCAGTTTCTCTCTTCCCTTTTCCAGCATCTCTTTTCCCTTTCCACCCTTACTCCATCTCCCCTTTCCACTATCAGCATGCCTTTTTTTTTTTTTTTTTTTTTTTTTTTTTATCCCCGCTCCAAAAGATGCTGTCTTTTTCCATCAACATTTTCATTTTAACACATTCTCTCTCTCTCTCTCTCTCTCTCTCTCTCTCTCTCTCTCTCTCTCTCTCATCTCCTTTACCTTTCCTCTTTCAACTTCATTTCCTTCTGCAGTCTTCCAACCTTAGTTTCCATTCAAGATACTGTTCCTCCATACTGCTCTTTAACCAAACACAACAGACTGCATAACAATAAAACAATAAGCTTTTGTATGGATCCCTAGTGTAAAGAAAAAGAAAATGCACCAAACAAACATTATCAGTATCCAAACTGCAACTGTGGCTGAAAACATGCTAAATATAAAAAGGCACAAAATGTTAGTTGCACTGGATGGAATACTGCTTTGCTTTAAATTAACATATAATGAAGTTCAGGTAATTTGGGGGAAAGTCTTTTTAAATTCAATGCCACCAAAATACACCGCGCTTAAAAAGTGATGCAGTGAAGCCAGGAACTGTAGAAGACTAGGAAAAAATTACGGGACTTGGGAAGTAGGAAAGAGATAAATGGTTGGCCAAGACCGATAAAGAAACTGCCGAATAAAAACTCGAAATTCCTTGAGGTTAAACCAGACCAGATGTCGGCACTAAGGTATAATATAATACAACAGAAAATCTGGATAAAACCACTCAACACAAGACCAGCATATCTGAAAAAACACTTTGGATAAAATAAACTGCAGATGTCCAACATAACGTAACACTCCCTGGACAGCAAGTATATACACACATACATACATACATACAGTGCAGAGAGAGAGAGAGAGAGAGAGAGAGAGAGAGAGAGAGAATCTAAAGACTAAGCCTGTTGGTTTTTCATGTTCAGTTTGGTACAAGTAAATATCAGCTGGGGGATACAATGGTGTTCGACAGTCAGCCAGTGAACCGAGTCTTGTTTACATGTTACCTCGTCGGTCATTGCTTCAGTTGTGTCTGTACGGTGCTTATTTCCAGCTTCATTTCTGCTGTTTGTAATAAAACGCAATATTCTTCCTCAGCATTAATGTACTTTAAGTATTTTACGTTTTCAAGTAGCTGATAAACTGTTTTCCATTTCTTAAAACTTTGGCGTGTGGAAAGAAATGTACAACTACCGGTTACGAAGGTATCTGACGCTGTAAACATTCATGCATTTACTTCCAAAAATATCTGAACTGTTGTTATCTGATCTGCATGAAATTAACTGGAGATAAATCCTTGCCTTCAGAGGAGAAAACAGATCAACAGGACAATATGAAAGCGGAGAAAAAATACCCTATCAAAGCAGAGTAACATCAGGCTGTGTTGTCACTGGGTAAGGTGGTTTTGTAACACCTCTGCGTCAACATCAAAGCAGAGTAACATCAGGCTGTGTTGTCACTGGCTGAGGTGGTTTTGTAACACCTCTGCGTCAACATCAAAGCAGAGTAACATCAGGCTGTGTTGTCACTGGCTGTGGTGGTTTTGTAACACCTCTGCGTCAACATCAAGGCAGAGTAACATCAGGCTGTGTTGTCACTGGCTGAGGTGGTTTTGTAACACCACTGCGTCAACTACATCATTTGCACATTACATCTTAATATCCTTTTTTTATGTTATCGATGCACACTATGTTTTCATTTAAAAGCCACAGATAACATGCAGACAGAATATCATGGTGCAATGTCGGCATGCTTTTGTATGTCACCGATCCACACTGTGTCTATATTACGAAGCTACAGATACCACGCAAGAGCATACTAATGAGTAATATAACAAATACATAATTTAGGAAAAGGTGATGTAAACTTCCCACGCCAATGAAAATGCGTCCGATTATCACAACGCAAAAGGCAAAAGGTAGTTTTCTTGTGAAGGCGTTCGATCGCAGGATGAAAATCGACAGAATATAAAGAAATTATCCCCTTTATTTCGATGACGTCCTGCTGTAGTTTATTTCTGCTACCTGTAGATGGTTTTATTCAGCTTAGTAATGACCACTAATACTGACAGCGTTAATGAGGCTATCACTAACCGTTCCAGTTCAAAAAGTGTCTGGTAATCTGAGTAAAACATGATCCAAAAAATGGAAATTATGTTCGGTTGTCGAGCTGATGAGGTTAAAGGCAAATGTTGTGTGATGGAGTCAGGTAATTCTGAAGACTTAACCCATTCACTTATACAAATTTTACTTTTGTTAATTTTTCTACCATTACACGATTGTATTCAGCTTCGGAATGATGTTTAGTGCTGAAGGGCTTAACAAAGACTAAATTCAACTCTTTCAGTTCCACAAGTCTCTTTTATGCTGAATAAAATCTTTGAAGTAAGAAAAATATAGCGCCATGGTAAGGAAGGGGTTAAATGTTTTGTGAATGAGTGTATGGCCTATTTCACTGGCCACTGTACTGACTCATGTCTGTTTATTGATTTACTTATGTTTATTACTCCTGGTTACACCATTTGTTAGCTGAGAATAGGACAAATTATGATGTCGACTTTAAGCTTCAATTGCATTTCCCATATTACCGAAATTCATGAGGACAGAACATCATAATTAGCGAAAAGATTAACTAACCAAAAACCACTTAACTTACCAGCAGCAAGATAATGAAAATAAATAAATAAATATATAAACGAAAACGCGAACATATCGCTGAGGCTGGACAAATCTGTTTACACAAATGAAAAAAAAAGTAGCCTCTGCCTCCAAAAATGTATATTTAAAAAAGGTGAACTGCCATTGTTGGGACTCCATATTATAATTGCAAATCATAATAGATAGATAGAGAGACAGATAGAAGCAGGGAGTCAGATGATGAGAAGGTATTGTGTCCGCGAGAATCGAGCAATGCTAAACATGCTTACACACTCTTAACTCAAGGAATGCTTATTAGGCACACGACAGCGCCTAGTGACCATACACACACATACACACATACTCACACACAGGCTTCTAGAACTTTCCACTCACAAGGAACACACGTGACACACCCCTGCTACACCAGAATTTAGGAAAGAGAGCTCAGAAGGAGGTTAGCCACAGAACAGGCAGGACAGAAGGAGACAAGCCATACAAGAGGCAGGTCGCAGGGAGAAGGGCTTGGCAACTTTGAGAGAGAGACAGAGAGAGCGAGACAGAGAGATAGCTAGCGGGACTGGACTCTATACTCCGCTCTGTGTGAGAGACTTGTTAATATTTCCAAGACAAATAAAAATAGTCCCATACTATTCTTTACCTCTCCTGTCACTACATGATAAATGGGAAAGAAGATTATCTACTACAAGCTACTCCAAGATATAAAAACCGCTCGTCCACAAGTCTAATATATATATAACTCAACCACAAAGGAACCACAAAGTCTTTTATGACATTTGGTAGCAGCGAATCTACGGACATCGTCTCCGAATTAAAAGCATATTTCTACAAAAGCAGGCGAGACTCTACAAGATTAGCTTCAGTTCTACAGTGAATCCCTACAAAATACAGCCTACAATGCAAATAGTCTACAAGTCTACAAAACAACTCTATAATCTTCACGTAACGTCAAGCAGCAACAAGAAGAATATAAAACAAAGCAAGTAAAGAAGAGGAAAGACCAAAGCAACAAGCACACAAACCCCCACCACTCTCTCCCGCCTACCTCCATCGCTAACCCAGAGGTCAAGACACGCAGCAAAACACCAGAGCCACATTTATAACGCATCTTACTCATCTTCACTCAAGTTACTCATCGCTACTCATTCACTCACCACAGCTACCAGTGTGGGAAGTCGACGTCATCATGCGTGCTTGCTGAAAATACGCCACGTCAGTCAACACACCACCTGCACCACCATTCCCACCATTCCCACCACGGTAAAAATTAGTGAGTTACATAGTTACTTCATCTATACAATACACAGTGATAGACAATAAGCTTCTGCACAAACATATAAAACGTGCTGTATAGTTACAGCTTAAATACACATACTTACTTCAGTTATCTGCATAACTCAAACACTAAATAATCACCAACAATAAATATTCTACACTGTATATATTCATTCATTTATTATAACATTTATTTACTATCAACGAGTGTTACCATTTATACCTACATAAAATACGTGTTTCATACATACAGCTATACATTATTACATCTACAAAGCAATAAAGAAAATATACCAGCACAGTTTCTCAGTGAGCGATTAAAAGAACTGTATTTAACATTTATTAATTAAAGCTACCTAGTGGAAACAGACAAATTAAGTTACAAGGTAAACGAGAGATAAGAAAAAATGGCCAACACAAATGACGTTACCAAGAGTGAACATCTTCAACACAATCGTGAAGACAATGATTTCCACACAGTGCTGACACACATATTACCCACGATAGGTACAAGTGAACAACAAGTCAGTGTATATAGTTAATACTGTATATAGTGTATATATTTTTTATATACAATAACAAAATATGGGACTATATAATATCATTTTCAATAATATCTGTGCAATATAAACTAAACTTTAAAAAAGTATCCCAAGGAAATTAGCCAGTATTTATGCAACCATGAACAACATGGAAAAGGCGTACACAAGCGAAGAAAAACAAACTATAGAAAATCAATACATACAAAAAAAATAGAAAGAAAGAAAGAAAGAAAGAAAAAGTAAAAAAGAAAAAAGAGAAATAGAGTAAGATCACATAACAAACAAATGAAAATAAGTGTAAGTGTTACTACAAATGCCAAAATACCACATAAACTACAAACAAAAAAAAGCAAATTGTTGTCTCCACAAGCAAGTGGCATGACACATCATCACTATCATCGACTGCAGCATATGTTAGGACTGCAATTACTACAATTATGTAACGACAAACGATTGCATTATGTTACACTTGCTACAATTATGTAACTACAAACGATATGTAACAATTATGTAATGACAAACGATTGCATAATGTTACACTTGCTACAATTATGTAACTACAAACGATAGGTAACAATTATGTAACTCCATATTATAATTATGTAACGACAAACGATTGCATTATGTTACACTTGCTACAATTATGTAACTACAAACGATATGTAACAATTATGTAACGACAAACGATTGCATTATGTTACACTTGCTACAATTATGTAACTACAAACAATATGTACGGTACCATTTATGTAACAGTTACATTAACAAGATGTAACTTTTATGTAACTTTAACTACAAATATGTACCTACAAACGATATGTAACAATTATGTAACGACAAACGATTGCATTATGTTACACTTTGCCAATTATGTAATAGTTGCATTAACAAAATGTAACTACAATTATAAGGCCAACACAATTATGCATTTCACTACAATAACCCAAGTACATACTGTATTACAGTTAAATCATTTACTTTAATGCATTTATTCAAATATGTATACAACTTGTTTAAAATGTAATATTACTGAATAATCACTATTTACTATGAATATTATATGTATACAATATTCATACAATTATGTTACTTTTACAATATTATGTATTTCACTTAATTAGCTTATAAGTTCATTATAATGTGTATATAATATGTATTAATATGTTAGGACTATTAACTGTCGATGGTACGCCATTTTCGCGCGGCCGAGCAGTATGTTGGGACTCCATATTATAATTGCAAATCATAACAGATAGATAGATAAATAGATAGATAGAGAGACAGATAGAAGCAGGGAGTCAGATGATGAGAAGGTATTGTGTCCGCGAGAATCGAGCAATGCTAAACATGCTTACACACTCTTAACTCAAGGAATGCTTATTAGGCACACGACAGCGCCTAGTGACCATACACACACATACACACATACTCACACACAGGCTTCTAGAACTTTCCACTCACAAGGAACACACGTGACACACCCCTGCTACACCAGAATTTAGGAAAGAGAGCTCAGAAGGAGGTTAGCCACAGAACAGGCAGGAGCAGAAGGAGACAAGCCATACAAGAGGCAGGTCGCAGGGAGAAGGGCTTGGCAACTTTGAGAGAGAGACAGAGAGAGCGAGAGAGAGAGAGAGAGATAGCGGGACTGGACTCTATACTCCGCTCTGTGTGAGAGACTTGTTAATATTTCCAAGACAAATAAAAATACTCCCATACTATTCTTTACCTCTCCTGTCACTACATGACAAATGGGAAAGAAGATTATCTACTACAAGCTACTCCAAGATATAAAAACCGCTCGTCCACAAGTCTAATATATACTGTATATAACTCAACCACAAAGGAACCACAAAGTCTTTTATGACACCATCATGAACAGCCAGCCAGAATGATCTCATCAGCATTACCTCATCCACATGCTTCGGTATTTTTTACTCATTTTTATTACAAGTCGATTCCCCGAACATGCCGAGGATGTTATGTATATCTGTATATATGCATATATTTGTGTATGTATATATGTATGTGTTTGTGTGTTTTTATTTGTGTATGTATTGTTTACATATTACGTGTGTGTGTGTGTGTGTGTGTGTGTGTGTGTGTGTGTGTGTGTGTGTGTGTGTGCAGTGATAATAGTGATAAAGTAGGGAACTGAGAGTGGAAGTCATAGCCACTCACCACCTCCCATCTTTCTCTGAGTTACCACCACTAAATGAGGTTCCTGAATTATGGTTACATCTAAAATAACAAAAAACAACACAAAAAAATGCTCTCAGAATATGACTACGTCTATAATACAAGAACATAATATCACACCAAAACAAAATGAGCAAACCTTAAACAACTACACAAATCAAATGATGCCCTATAATTTGAGCAAAAATAACAAAAACTAACATAAATTAACGTCCTGATAATAAGCATTACACTGTCTTCCCTGAAAAAAATAATGAAGTTACCCAGCACCACGAAACGAACATACAGCCAGGTTCATAAATGTGTGAATATATTCAAAACAACAAATAAACTGAATAGTAAACTGAAGAGTAAAGTGTAAACTCAAGGCTTATATGTAAATAACAAAATGCGTGTAAGTTCTGAAATGAAAATGGTCACTAATTATCTAAGGCACAACCAGCTAAACTTCCCCTAAAATGGATGCGTATACATAACAAAATTTACTCAAAATGACGCCTGTAAATTCTTACAATACGTTCATTAACGGCAGCAAAACTCATGATCTAAAAATAAGTACACCTAATAAAACAGACAGCAAAACATTGCCTTGAAAGTTACAAGCACATAAAACAAGTACAAAAATACAAGAACCAGCAGCGCTGTATTCCACCGGAGCTGAGCACTTCATTCCCGGAAATAGTGAGTGAATGACGGACAATCCGGTTCCTAAAGATACTTCCGCATGTAAATATAACAACACTTCAATATGACGCCATGAAATTACCAACACTATACCAGTAAACTATGTCGGTTCTATTACTTGCAGACTTCTTTTTTTGGCTTAAAATGTCTACAGTATATCTCCAGTAGTGAAGGGCGTTATGACAGGATTGTAGGGGATCACTAGGCTATATGGATTTAGGACTAAGATTTCTATTTTATTCTTATTGGTCAAACGATTTTTCAGATCTGGATGGACCTCTCGTAATATCGGAGTTAATGAGAGGCTTTTAGTGGATGAAGATGTTATTCAAGTTTACGTTATGCTAATGAATGTAACATGAATATCAGTAAGTTCATTTGGTACCCTAAATGCCACTTTCGCTCATATGGTTTTATTCACTTCAGGGAGGACCACTTGTTGTGAAGACGTTAACTGGTGAAATGTAGAGGATGGTGAGTTTGTGTGGACCTTAATACTTCTGGCTTCTTCTTTATTATCTTTGTTTTATTATTAGAGTCGAGTCACACTCTTACAGAAACTGCCTGGTGTGGACCAACTAGCTGACTGCAGATATCCTCTTCTCTTACGTTATGTGCCGTCAATTGTATTCCATCTACCGTTATTATTCATTTATTTATTTATTTATCTATTTATTTATTGATTGCTGGTGTGGTCTTAACAACAAACAACAGTGCCCTGAGAATGACAGCTGGCATATTTATCTAACAGAGGTTGGGGGCTACCCAATTTTCCTACCCTCCTCTTCTACTAATGAACCATGGCTGGAAAAATATGTAAACTTGATTGGACTGAAAGGGTAAGACCGTGTTTTTAATAACCTTCTGACCACTGCTAATAAAGCTCCACTCAAGTTTTGAATACTTTATATAGTTGCATCCTCCCCTTGGTGAACGACTGTATTCATATCACTGTGGCAGAGTGTAGGTGGATGCTACCTCAGCCCATCCACAATATCACTGTGGCAGTGTGTAGGTGGATGCTACCTCAGCCCATCCACAATATCACTGTGGCAGTGTGTAGGTGGATGCTACCTCAGCCCATCCACAATATCACTGTGGCAGTGTGTAGGTGGATGCTACCTCAGCCCATCCACAATATCACTGTGGCAGTGTGTAGGTGGATCCTACCTCAGCCCATCCACAATATCACTGTGGCAGTGTGTAGGTGAACTGTCAACCTGTGACCAGCGTTACACATCTGACTGTTCATTCTAAAATATGCTAGCTCGCTCACCCCCCCCCCTTTCTCTCTCTCTCTCTCTCTTCTTCCGGCTGTTGCAGGTTTTGTTATTAATATTGTTGGTTTGTTCTTGTTTGCGCTGTTGTTGTTAAAGTCCTGCTTGTGTGCTGGACGGAAACCGACGGACACATTCACAAACTGATGTGTATTGTGTTGTGATGGTGTGGGTGTCACGTGCCACCTCACGGTACTAAGGTGTGTTGTGTTGTGTTGTGATGGTGTGGGTGTCATGTGCCTCCTCACAGTACTACGGTGTGTTGTGTTGTGTTGTGATGGTGTGGGTGTCACGTGCCTCCTCACGGTACTAAGGTGTGTTGTGTTGTGATGGTGTGGGTGTCATGTGCCTCCTTACAGTACTACGATGTGTTGTGTTGTGTTGTGGTGGTGTGGGTGTCATGTGCCGCCTTACAGTACTACGGTGTGTTGTGTTGTGTTGTGGTGGTGTGAGTGTCATGTGCCGCCTTACAGTACTACGGTGTGTTGTGTTGTGTTTTGGTGGTGTGGGTGTCATGTGCCGCCTTACAGTACTACGGTGTGTTGTGTTGTGTTGTGGTGGTGTGAGTGTCATGTGCCGCCTTACAGTACTACGGTGTGTTGTGTTGTATTGTGGTGGTGTGGGTGTCATGTGCCGCCTTACAGTACTACGGTGTGTTGTGTTGTGTTGTGATGGTGTGGGTGTCATGTGCCGCCTTACAGTACTACGGTGTGTTGTGTTGTGTTGTGGTGGTGTGAGTGTCATGTGCCGCCTTACAGTACTACGGTGTGTTGTGTTGTGATGGTGTGGGTGTCATGTGCCGCCTTACAGTACTACGGTGTGTTGTGTTGTGATGGTGTGGGTGTCATGTGCCGCCTTACAGTACTAAGGTGTGTTGTGTTGTGTTGTGATGGTGTGAGTGTCATGTGCCGCCTTACAGTACTAAGTTGTGTTGTGTTGTGATGGTGTGGGTGTCATGTGCCTCCTCACAGTACTACGGTGTGTTGTGTTGTGTTGTGATGGGGTGGGTGTCATGTGCCTCCTCACAGTACTACGGTGTGTTGTGTTGTGTTGTGATAGTGTGGGTGTCATGTGCCTCGTCACAGTACTACGGTGTGTTGTGTTGTGTTGTGATGGTGTGGGTGTCATGTGCCTCCTCACAGTACAACGGTGTGTTGTCACTGTCACCAACATACTCGTACAACTGCATTAATCATCACACGCCAACCCTGCACAATGTTGTAGTCATCACAGGGGCTTCCCCGATATTCACTTACTATATAACCATCTTCCTGGCGTCTTACCTAATATTTCACCTGTTTGCAACAATATTATGCTCTTTTCTCTCTCTCGTTCTTTCTTTTTCATAATCGTTGCCTGTTTTACCTAAGGATTTTCAAACCCCAATTGTGCATCGATTTGCTTCCAAAAATATTTCAGTATTATTGTTTATTAGAGCTTTTAAGTTCTATGTTCAAGGTGTCGCTTTTTTTTTTTTTTTAACATTTCACTCGTTCATTCTGCCTTACTGCGAGCTACATATGAACTAGAATTGACCATCAGAATACAGTAATAGGGAAGCGGTGCTGAATTAGTGTTACAATTCTTCCTTCATGTAAACTACTACAAACACAGTACTGGTGCAAAAATACCACTGAGCTAAAAAGTTCTGAGAACTACCGGAAAAAAGGCCTTCAACATGTTGATAAATAAAACCGAGATGGTGTTGCAGATGAAGGAGGGGGGGGGGGGTTGAAGAAAATGAAAAAGAAAATGGAGAAAAGAGAGAGGGAGGGAAGGTAAGAACAAGATAGGAAAACCAGCAAAATGATAAGGATTGTGCTTGAGAAAAAAACTGGGAGGGAGAAATAATGGGACGGGAAGAACAGACCTTATGCAAATTAAAGCAAGCAAGGGATACAATGAATACAGTGGCTGAACGAAGACGAAGAAAGGAAACAAAGTATTTAGACCAAGCAGACGAAAAAGCATGAAGGGAATGGAAAAAGGCAGAAGGAAAATACGGTAAATCCCAGACGAGAGAGAGAGAGAGAGAGAGAATGTAAGCATCTTTTGGGCCAAATCATGAAAGGAAATGATGGAGAAATTGACGGGAAATTTGAGCAAGATTTTGTCAGCATAGACTGATGGAGGGAGGAGGGAGAGTAATATTTGTCGAGAGAATACTGGAGGGATACTCAGAGAGAGAAAGAGAGAGAGCGAGCGAGAGAGAGAGAGAGAGAGAGAGAGAGAGAGGGCAGGAAGCAGAGGGAAAAGGAATGAAAATATAATGAAAAGGAAACTAGAGAATAGAGAGACAGAGAGAATACAGGCTGCATGGTACGGGAGAAAAAGGAATGAATGAAAATGAAAACTGTACAGAAGAGAAGGCGAAAGAGGCAGCTGTATTGTACAGGAAGAAAAATTAGAAAAAGAGAACCTCACTGGAGAATGAAAAGGGGGGAAGTTAAATGAGATGGAAAGCACAAAGCTGATGCAAATGAAAGCAAGCAAACGATTGATTGAATTAAGCGGTTGAAGGAGCGTGGAAAACAGGAAACAGTATTTAGACCAAGGAGGGGGAAAGGGATGAGGAGAAGGGAGGAGAAGAGGAAAATACAGGGAATGACAAGAAGGAGGAAGGCAGCAGAGAAATAGCGGAATATTAGTGGAGAGAAAGGGAAAGGAAAGGGAAAGGGAAAAGAGGAAGAAATTAGAGTTTGCCAATACTGCCAAACGAATGCAGGATGGTGTCCACACAGCTACAGTACAATGACATACTTCTGTGTAAACTGCAGGATGGTGTCCACACAGCTACAGTACAATGACATACTTGTGTGTAAACTGCAGAATGGTGTCCATACAGCTACAGTACAATGACATACTTGTGTGTAAATTGCAGAATGGTGTCCATACAGCTACAGTACAATGACATACTTGTGTGTAAACTGCAGAATGGTGTCCACACAGCTACAGTACAATGACATACTTGTGTGTAAACTGCAGAATGGTGTCCATACAGCTACAGTACAATGACATACTTGTGTGTAAATTGCCAGCATGAATAACGAACATTCACCAACACAGGATCCCAAAATCATATGCCTGGTGAGATGGCAAGATCCAAATAAACAATAACTAATAAAAAAAAAAAAAACTTCTGGAGGTATTTGGCCAAACAGCAATTGCAGCAAGTCTGCAGGGAATGGGTTATGAAATAAAGAAATGACATCAAAGTGGTAAGTGTTTGCAAGAGGGAAGAAAGAAATAAAGCAACTGAGGAAATACAGCAGGTTTACAGTATAGAGACTTAAAAATCGGCTGGAGAGAAAATGAAATTACGGAGAGAATGAACATTAGGAAATAAACAGAGGTGGCAGTGAGACAGAAATAAACAAAAACAGGTAGGAAAGAGACGGAAATAGAGATCATACCAAGAGGAGGAAAGTGCTGGCCAGAATAAGGCGTTAGGGTTGAGAAACTTTCACGAGAGAGAGAGAGAGAGAGAGAGAGAGAGAGAGAGAGAGAGAGAGAGGAGGGTTGGAAGATATGAACAAGGCAAAAAAATAAAAAGATGACAAACAAGTAACATTAGAAGGAAAAAAGTGAAAGAGAAAAGAATGGAATGAAAATGGCGAAGAAATGGAACAAACAAATTAAACACGAGAAGAAGGAAGGAAAAAATCAAAAGAATAAAAAAAGAGAGAAGAAAGAAAGGGAAGTAAAAGGAAGAATAAGAGAAGGGAAGGAAGTGGAGGAGATGCACAGGCCCTCTCGCTTTCCACAGGGTCACTGGCTATTGCAAAAACTATGGGAAATTGTGGAGAGGACGCAGGAGGTGGGGGCGCTCACCATCCACTCACTCGTTATTGTGCTGCTCTCGGGTTATTGCCCTTTCCTCCCTTCCTTTCTTCCTCTTCTCTCTTTCTTTCCTTCATTCTTCCCTTTTCCTTCTGTCTACGGGCGACTCTACACCGAGTGACAACCCAAATTGTTTTTTGTACACCATAAAACCATTTTCAAAGCTGGGTGGTAACCATATACCCAAAATTATGGCGCCTGGTGGTTCAGTGGGTAATTAAGGCGTTCCAATCGGATTAAGTCGGTGCAGCATTATATCCAAGGGGTGGTTGGGGTTTGTTGTTCACGTTGTGCCACCCAGGGATGAGTGAGGGTTACCACTCTCATCTTAAATGTCAAGAAATATCTGCCTAGCCCTGGGCTCCTACGCTCCTCATGGGGCAACACAGGATTGGATGATGAATAATGATGATGAAGAAAGAAAAATACAGGAGAGAAAAGGAGAAAGAAAGAGAGGAGAGAACACAAGAAACAAATGAATAAGCACAGAAAACTTGTGCATCCCCAATGCACAGGCAGCATATTCTATAAAGCTACATCCTGACAGCAAGGGTAAATGATACTATATTTAGTCCTACAGTAGTTTGTGTTTCATAACCACAGTTAGCCCTAAAATCACTTTCTGTAACGGTTGCTAGGGCTTTCGGTTCGAACCACCTCCTCTTCCTCCTCCTCCTCCTCACCCTCATCTTCCTTACCCTACTCCAGGCACAAGCTGCGGAGAGGGTGGAAAAAGGGGAAAAGAAAAAGGAAAAATTGCAAAAACGACGACGACGACGACGACGAAGAAGAAGAAGATTAAGGAGGAGGAGGAGGAGGAGGAAGAAGGGAGAAACGGAAGATCAGGAGAACCAGAAATCTAAGAGAAAGATAAAAACTGAGAAGACAAATAAAATAACAGGACAGAAATACATGAAGGAAAAATAAACAGGAGGAAAGGTACGGATAATACGAGTACCTGGTATAATAATGTATCTGTATATACCGCAGTTCTCTATCCTTTACGGGGTCACTGGCCATACAGGGGTTAATAACACCTACTGCGCTCGCTTACTGCTTCCCAGATGTGTTGAGAGAGAGAGAGAGAGAGAGAGAGAGAGAGAGAGAGAGAGAGAGAGAATGTATGCAGCTTGTGGGCGAATTCAGTAAAGGAAAGAATGGAAAACGTGTGAGAAATTTTGAGCATGAAGTTAGCTATGATAATACAAGCGATGGAGGCAAGAGGAAGGGAAATATCTGTGGATAGCTAAGTAACAGACAGACAGACATACGTAGATAGGCTGCTGTCCTTTACGCAACACTGCAACAAATGAACAATTCCTTTCAGACCATATTTCTTTCCAGCACTAATACCATATTTCAAGCACAGTAGGTTCTGATCATTTATAATAAGCCCTCCCCACTTTAATTCACCGAACGGTTATTGCAGCCATCGTCACCCACTGTTTCTCTTTCATTGTTCATTCTAGCGCAAATTCTGTTTTTCTGCAGCACAGAATGAAACAGAATACAATATCCCGGATGCACAATTGAAATTGAAGTGAGTGTACAGTATACGGTGGACTTAATGTAACTGTTTAATGTGTTAGGCTCCAGGCATACTACAGACAGCCTCTCCCTTTGGTCCAATGTCCCCCTACATGAAACCTGTATCAGCTGATCTCATCTCCTGGGAGTGATGACAAACCTGGAATCTCGCTGTAGGTTTACTGAATAATTGTACAGGTTTTATATGACAGGCGGGTAGGTATACTGCAGATCCGACCTGTGTGAAGGGTAGAAGCTCCCTGCCCCGAGACAGTACAGGGCGTGTGGGAACTGAAGCCGAGAGAAGCAGTGTTATATTTCATCATAAGTAGCATGTATACTATCTTGCCGTGTGTGTGTGTGTGTGTGTGTGTGTGTTTGCCTTACTATTTTCCTATTTAGCTGGCTCTAAATATTCACACACAATAAACAGAATGACAACTGAGGAAATAATGTGAAAGGGAATTATAATGGTGTTGTTAAAAACAGATTGAGTCACACCTTCACATGTCGCAGCTTGGGCACTAACATCCAATATCCATATACAGTATACACTTGGGTTGTATTCAGGACTGGTGTAAAAGTGTTAGCGCTGTGATTTTACGACACGGCGGTGGGCCTTGTGGAAGATCTATTACTACTGTTTTATAATGTAATGTTCTTACTTAGCACTGACCCAACCAGCGATCGGTCTCACGTCCTTTTGGATGCCCGTCCCCAAACTTTAATATACAGCAGTTTAAGTCCAACTGTTACAAATTTTTTATGCATGAAGGACACCTGTAAGCTGGTATATGAAATATTTGTTATTTAATTTGTTTTTCCTTCCTTTGTTCATCTTCCGAAAAAATAAAATATGGTCACTGTCTGGCTACTGCTCATCATGACGCGGAGTGGTATCTATGTACACAACTGTACATATGTTGTCTGTCCATCTACCTTCGCTGTAACAAATATAATTCTATTTTGTACAAATAAACAACCTGTGTCAGTTCTCAAGTCCCGCTTAACCCACATAACAAGACGATGGAACTTTACTTCAGCTGTCACCAGACAAGTTTATGCAAATCAGGGAGGACCTCTAGCTGAGAGAAGGGATCCAGGCCTCCAGTTCCAAAACTCCCTCCAAAGTTGAATAATATTACCAATATGTAGCAAGAATAACTACAAATAGCAAGCTGGGACTAAACAAGCTAACAGCCCATAACAGCCAAAATAACTCTTGGTGATGTTCATACCAGTGATAATGATGTACTTGGTATAGGTGGGACAATTTACAGGAAGATCTGCCCAATGACACACCCATCTGCTGGAATTAGTAATGTAAACCGGGAAGTAATTCAGCAGGCCCAACACAGGACCAGCTGCACCCAATACTTACAGCTGCGTCTGGTGCATGCACACGTTGCTGATCCTTTACTATTGAAGGTAAATGGCCCAACACGCCGAGGCCATGACAAAGAGGGCCATTCAGGGGTTGTATGCGTAAATTTCCTCTGAGCCAACACCATCACAACCGGACCACTGCCCAATGCAAATTTAGCCCGCTGCCTAACGCCCTCATCCCCCAAACCCTACTGACTCCCACACGTTCTCCTCACTGACTGACTGACTCACACACACACACACACACACACACACACACACACACAATCTCATTACAGCTTACACATTCACATCAACATCAGTCCCTTATACACATTCCCCTGCTCCACATTCGCCCACTCATCCTTTCAACTTAGCCTTTCTCTCTCCCTGACACACACACACACACACACACACACACACACACACACACACACACACACACACACACACACACACACACACACACACACACACACACACACACACACACACACACACTTTCCCCTCATACACAGACTCCGCTCCCTTAATTACAGAGGAAGAGAGTCTGTGTGTTTATCAAGCCTTTATTCCGAGCTCTCATTCCCCGCTAAAAATACAATGAAAGGTGGATAGATGGATAGACAAATGGAGAGATATATAGTAAGAGAGATAGACAGGTTGATACATACAGTAGGTAGATGGGTACAAATATATAAATAATTAGATGGATACAACCAATCATATGTGCATCCATTCAAGCATCCACCCACTGACTAAGACCCAAACATATACCTATATATACATAAATGAGAGAGAGAGAGAGAGAGAGATGGTTTATGGAGTGCTTATTCCTTGCTCTCTTTCCTTAATCAAACAATCCTCACATTGAAAACATCTTCCTCACTCACTCCCACCACAAAATTGGATCCCTGAACCAACAATGTCCTCTCTGCGTGAAGCCCTAATGACGCCGTGTGTGTGTGTGTGTGTGTGTGTGTGTGTGTGTGTGTGTGTGTGTGTGTGAGAGAGAGAAGATAAAAAGCTAGTCAAGGCGATTGGTGAACCACTTCACTCTGGTAACGTAGGCTATTCTACTGCTTTATTCTTGCTACTATCACACGATTATATTCAGCTAAGGAAAAGCCTCTCATACTGAAGCAGTTAATCAAGACTGTACAGTACATATATCAAACCTCCAACTGCAAATGTCTCTCCCAAGCTGAATCAAATCGTTTGTCGGTAGCAAGAGCAGAACAATATTGACGTTCTCGAGTTGAAGGGGTTGAGAGAGGGAGGTATGTGTGGTTGGGAGGATGGTTTTTGAATGAAATCTTGGGCAGGTAAATTATGATTGTGTGTAGGAGCTGAGATGATGAATGAATTAAGTGGTGGAGGAAAAGACAGTCTAAGAAATGTGGAGAGTAAAGAAAAGGAATACAAAGGATAGAAAAAAAAAACAGACCTTATGGTCCTTCCGAGGCTGCTTGTTACAATATAGACTATGACTACGAGATCTAATTCTACATGGTGAAGGATAAGGATTTAGCAAGATGGCTCGCCCCGCCCCCAAAACCTCCAGTTAAAACTATCAGGATAAAGGGAGAAGGACCATTATGCAGGATGGAAAAACTGACATGGAAATTTCATAGGCAAGACTGAAAAGGAAAAGTTACATTCTATAGCACTTTATCTATAAGCTACCTGAAAGAGAAAGTAATAGGGAAAAATGAATAATCAAATATATAAATAGCTAAGACATGACATGAAGTACCCGTACGGAGAGTTAACGCGGCGTCTGTAGGCACAGTGTGGAATATGCACAGTGTGGATGTTCAGAGGTGGAGCAGCAGCCTTGCCTGGCACTGCTAAGGTAGGCAGCAGTCAGTCAAGCACCCAGCTCAGTTCACTCCACTGCGACAAGGAACTTTCCCATGCGGGATAAGTACACAAGTTACTTCCTGAAGCAGTGGCCCCTGGTACATTAAGAAAATCCCGATGAAGGTCACTTAACTAACAGGGACCCTCAGTGATCCACAGCCCATCACAGGTCGAAAGTAAAGGTAGCGACCGTTAACTCAGACCATCAGTGCAGATCATAGTCTGTGCTTATACTACTTTATCTGCATTTATTAAATTGATAAATACATAATGACATGACGTGACACTATGTACGGGTACGTTAAAAGTGTCTTGTAGACAGAAGGTGAATGAACTTAAACGTAGCTGGTAAAAGTAAGCTATTCAGACGAAACAGTCAGCTAAGAATTCTCGTGCAAGTACTTGTCTATTTAGTTTTTAAATGTCTTAAGTGAGATACTGTTCACGGTATCTAAGGGTAATCTGTTCCAGGTATTCACGACTCTGTTGAAGAAGTATTTTGCTTCATGGGATTGGAAAAGCTTTCCCATAATTTTGCAGCCATTACTCCTGGTTTGACCCGACCGGTCTATTTCAAAACATTTATTCATGTGTATCATATTCCTTCATAATTTTGAAAACTTCAGTAAGGTCACCTCTTAACCTGTGTTTCGTTAGGCTAAATAATGTAAGTTATTCAAGGCATTCCTCATATGATTTGTTTCTCAATCGTGGAATCATTTCTGTGATTCTTCTCTGTATTTTCTATTTTTTCTATGTCCTTTCTGTAGTACGGAGTCCACAATTGCACACAATACTCGAGATGGGGACGCACTAATGAGTTGTACTAAGCAAATGTGACTTTTTCCGATTTAAACTCGAAAGCTCTTCCACTAAAGCCCATCAACTTGTTTGCAATATAACCACTTTGGTGCACTGTTAACTCGGTTTTTGGTCTTTACCACATCAAGATCCTTTTCACTGTCTATACTTGATGACTGGATATTATTCATTTTGTAATTTGCATGGACATTTTTATTTCCAATATGAAGTAGTTTGCATTATTCTATGTTGAATTTCATTTGCCATTTTTCTGCTTAGCTTGCCAAAGTATTAAGGTCATTTTTTAACTGCTGCCAATGTTACGTTGTGGTTCATTTTTTTGTTATTTTTGTATCGTTTGGAAATTTGGATATTCTACATTTTAAACCCTCAGCTATATCGTTTATGTAGATAATATAAAGTAACGACCCAAGTACTGAGCCCTGGGGAACGCCACTAATCACATTACGCCATTTGGATTCCTTTCCGTTTATCACAACTCGCTGTTTTCAGAGGAGGAGAGGGATGAGGAGGAGGAGGAGGAGAAAGAAGAGATAGTGATAATGTGAGAAATGAGTGCGGGAAGGAAAGGATTTAACGATGCTGGTGATGGTGAGGGAGAAGGAAGGGAGACTGATGCAGTAGTGTGGGATGAGGGAGAGTGAGAAGTGAGGTGTTGGAGAGGTGAAGAGCATAGGTAAGAGCGAAGGTGAATTTTTGTTAAACGAGAAAATAATATAATTTAGAGAGAGAGAGAGAGAGAGAGAGAGAGAGAGAGAGTCTTAAAGCTGCCTAAGACAAGGGCAGGAATGGTGGGGAGAGACAGAGGAAGGAAAACGGTTTTAGAGCTCTGTTTACTGCCCCTGCCAATGCTTCTCAATGCATTTTTTTTCCTCCCCGGTCACCGGTGCGTTGGTCTCGTTCCTTTGAAATGTCTTACGGAATGTTTCTCAAGAGGAGAAAAAAAATCAGTGTGTGTTAAATCGGGTGTCTCAGAACAATGGATTGGATCTGAGTGTATTATTATGTAACATGTGGACTGGAAGCAATTGTATTTTGATGTTGTTATTGCGATTTCCAGAGAATTCTGTTTAGCTTAGCACTGACTTTTCGAACTGGACGACTTAGATATAGTCTTCACTCTTCACTGACCTATTCAATACTGGAAAGTTGCCCTGAGCCAAATAAATAAATAAATAAATTTCGATGCTTCAAGAATGATGTATAAAATAACGTCACCGTACTGAATGAAGTTATAATAGCAAAAGTAAATGTTTTGGAGGGTAAAATGGCCATGTGGGAATTACGTCTTTTTGAGAACAGACGAATGAACCCGAGTGGAAATATAACCTGTGTAAAATGCAGGGGATTTAGCTCTCACTCTAGGGTCCTAATATATTCTGTTTCCTTAGTGTCTTCTTCTTCTGTCTTTCTTTCCGTTTGATGACACTTCTTTATTTCGTCACTAGTTCACTTCAATCGCGGCACAGCTATACCCAAAGACACATTTTTTTCTTCATTTTTTTCTGATTCGGGTCTTTTGTAGAGTATAAGACACATTTTTTTCTTTATGTTTTTCAGATTCAGGTCTCTTATAGAGTTTCATGGGGTCAAAGGTCGAATCATTCAAACAAACAAGTTTTGGCACCATGTGCTCTTGTATGTTCATTGGTTATCATGACAATTTTCACAGAAGTATGTCAGTGCACGATGGCTGTGTGGAGACCATCCTGCATTCCCTTGGGTATGTTGGCCATCTTTTTATTTGGCTTTTGCAACTGGCCTGCATAGTTTATTTTTGATACTTCCAGACAACTGTATTCAGCTCAGGAGAGACTTTTGTAACACGAGAGGTTATATACAGCCTTCATTAACCCTAGACCACTGGGATTGGATAATGGTTTGTATCTACTGGGGCTGGGTAATATGTTTCCAGTTTTTGGAAATTAATACTAAATACTAAATATTTCTTTTTATTGAAAACAATGGCATGGTGATGAACTAGAATGTTAGCCTGCAAAACTAATACTAAGAAAAAAAAGAAGAAGAAAATGTAATGGTTTAGGGGGGCTCAAAGAAAAAAGGTAAAAGCAGAAGAAACTTCTATATATGCTAACTAAAAATGTAATGGTGTAAACATGCGAGGAGCAGCTGGCCTGGCGACGCCCACAACGCGCCCCTGGGTTCCTGAAGCAGCAGCTGGACTCCCCCTGGACCATTTGGGACGATCACCAAATGGGGTAGACAATCAAAAAGAGGAGGTTATTTTTCAGTTTGAATGTTTGTGGAAAATAATTTATGGATTTATTGTTTACCGCCAGAAATGTTTATAAATGGTGTGTTTCTTATCTACGACGCCTTGCTCTACCACGGAGCTCCCAACCAAGGGGGTGGCCGTGACAGAAAGGTCTCCTCACTGTTCTATCAGTGCAGGAGGGGTGATGCCCCCAGTGTGTATTAGGCAATGCCTCAGGCTGGCAGACAGGAAAGGGTGGCTGAGCCTGTTAAGTGCCCAAGGCTTTATCAAGGCCTGAGCCAACTCGACATGTACTTGCGTTTGATGGGGGTCTGGGTACGGGTTTTTACTGTAGATAATCCACGAGTTGATGACTGCAACATCCATAAACTATCCACCGGGGCTGGAAAATATTTTCCTAAATCCATAATATTAGCAACACCAATACACCGAGGGAAAGATAGATATCTTCCCCTACACCACCATCACAGAGCATGAGGGTAATGGGAACATGACTCCCCCACCCCCCTCACAAAACTGCGCAGCGCAAATCAAAATTGGAGTTGGAAGCATTTATCCAACCCCAGACTTCCAGGGTTAACCCCTCCAGTACTGGGAAGCTGACATGTCCCGAGTATGATTGTGTGGCAGAAGCATGACAAGTTTATTTAGGTCAGGAGAGACTTTTCCAACAGAGATGTTACGTGCAGCTTCCTTCAGCTTTCACCGCTTGCCTACCTTTTTGGTTGATTAAAGCTGTCTGGTAGTAACATGCATAAAACTGAAAAAAAAAAAAAATGGTGATAATGAAGTGGTTACCGCAAGTACTAATCCCGCTCCTCCCAAATATCCCAGTCAGTGTATTATAGCAGGGAGAAGAGGGTGGCTGTGAATGGGGTGTTTTTGTTAACACTGGATTGGGCTCGAGTGGAAATGTAATCGGTGTTGAATGTAACGTTAGTTGCCTTTTGAAACAATTTACATAGTTGTCATGATGTACTGTTTATCATTCCAGATGACTCTGTTCAGTCTGAAGGAGATTTCAGAATATAAGAGGTATTAAATACCTTCATTAAACCCTTTATTACGAGAGGTCTGCCTTAACCCTTTCACTACGATGACGTACGTCTCCTTCCTGACTATATTATTCAGCTCAGGGGGAGACTCACGGACCTGGCTGGGTTACATAGCCTTCATTAACCCCTTCACTACAACACTTCTCTCATCCAGTATAAACTACCTTGCCAGTAGCTGGAATATACTAGTTATTATGCTGAAAGAAATAACACTTTCAGTACCAGTACGATGTTTTTATGGCCTTTCATGTTCACCCACGTCTAGTTACGGCCAACCAGTTTCTTCACTGCTGCTTCAGATTCAGTCGGACCCTTTACATCCATACCTACCCAGTCAGAATCTACTCACACAAGTTAACGCCTTCAGATTCAGTTACTCTTCGTTAATTAAAGGGCATCGCATTCACCTGGGTCCATTCAAGTCAGTTCTGATTCAGTCATGTCAGTTCTGGCCCACGTATATCAGCTTAGGTCCAATGAGGTCCATTCAGATCCATTCAGGCAACTGCTGGCCTATCCAGATGCATTCACATCCATGTCAAGTCAATTTAGATCCACCTAATGTTTTTCTGGTTCATTTCAGCCATATTCAGAACCAAGCAAACCTGTTCTGGCATACTCTAGCTGATATAACATCATTTCATCTGAGGTTCACCAGATCGATCTAAATCAACAGTGATCGCTTCATGAACTGCCTACGAAAGAGTACGTCAATCGGAGTTGTTGGTGCAATGGTGTTCGTCTTTCGAAATATAATAATTCATATTGTTGTGGTTTTCTGTGGCCCTTTCATATCCCATCAGGTCCACCAGATCGACACAGCCCAAACAAGATCATTTCAGGTCCTGCCGATGAAGACGTTTACCAAAAATCAGACCTATATTGTATGCTGATTAAACCTTTCAGTTTTGGGAGGGGACGGTTGCGAGGAGTGAATGGGATGGATTGGGAGGCTGGTGTGTGGCGGAGCAAGTGGGAGATGTATGGCCAGTGAAGATGAGTGTTGCAGGTCGGGATATAAAGCGAACTCTCACTTACAAAACCCACTGGTGACCAATAAATGGGTTGTGCTGATGGAAAGAAGTGGGGAAGAAGTACTGGGATGGTGGTGGGTAGTGGGCATGGCGGAATGAGTACACCCTATGAAAACATGTGCAGTATGAGTGGTGACCTATGATATGGACGATTATTTCTCCTAAATAATGGATGAGGAGGGTGGAAACAAGTTGGTTAGATGTATAAGTTGACTATAAGAAGTGACAACTTTTCAGACAAAAAAAAAAAAAAAAATCTCCCAGGCCAAAATGAAGACGAAGAAAGCCAGTAGGCACCTTTAAGCCCGCGTTTTAACGGTGAGGAAAAATGAAAAACCTTCATGGATGTCTTTAATATCCGCTTTACTCCTGACTGGCGCTTCCTCTCCGCTCTCTCATCTCACTGTCTTCATCATCTCTGCCCCCCCCCCCCAACCCGGCCCTCCCTTTGTTTCCACCGTCCGTCTGATTCCCTTTCATCCTCCATCTTTTTTCGGTTTCGTCTTTGATCGCATTGTCACATTCCATTTCTCCTCTCCTCTGACATTGCATTATTGGTGTTTCATTATGCCTCCGCCCACCTATGATGGAGAAGGCATTAACCCTGCTCAGGTAGATGTCGGTCCGTGTTTCATAGCAGGTAGACGTGGGTCTGTCAGACCCAAAAATATTAAAATTTGGGAAAAATGTTTATGTGTCCTTTATTCCAATACTGAAAATAGAGTAGCATGTTTAATGTTTCCACAACACAAACATGTAGAAAAAAAAATGAACTGTTCTTTTTATATTTTTAACAAATCTTTGAAAAAAAAAAAAAAAAACACCAGTAAATAAATTTTGGCCTTCTATAGGAAAATAAAAATCTGAATGGTTGCTTGAGTAGTCCCAAAGCTTGGTATGAGATGGTGCTTCATGGTGTGAAGAGGGGCTGCCAGACACTGCATTCATATCTGCTATCAGGGAGAACAAAATATCTCACACACGTCAGGTAGACATGGGTCTCACACACCCATCTTATACTCACATACACTTATACTGCGGAAAGGGAAAAAGAGCTTGAAGTAACTCCCTCACCCCTTGCATGGATACACAAAGTTAGAAAAAACTGAGAAGAACAGGGCTCCCGGGTATTAAGAAGTTAATGAACTAGAAAATGGGACAGGAAGGATGGGTCTCTCAGACCCACCTCTGCCTGAGCAGGGTTGTGATTATTCTGTCCGTCCGTGCGTACGTTCGTGAGCGCGTGGGTTCATGCGTCCGAACACTGTTGTGGGCGTAATATCTCCTGAACCCCTCAACTGATATCCACCAAACTTTTGTCAGTGATACAGTATCAAGGAATGATGAAACGGATTGGCCAGCAAGGTCAAGGGGTCAAAGGTCAAGGTCATGTGGGTGTGGGCACGAAATCTTTTGAACCCATCGACGGATTCGACCAAACATGTCTGTGACACAATATGAAGGAACATTGAATTAATTAGGTCAGCAAGGTCAAGCGGTCAAAGGTCGCCATTTTTTTTTTTTTTTTTTTTTTTATGTGTCCGACTCTGGGCAAAGGCTGCAGGGCCTATATCTCGGGGGCAGTAGCCTATCCCAAGGCCCAGTAGTCCTCCTACACCTCCACATGTCACCACTTCGGCGCTAACACCCACCATCCATACTGAATAAATGCTAGGGCTGTCTCATACAGGACTGGTGTTTTAGTATTAGCGGGGGTATTTTTACAACATGTCGGCGGGTCATTTGGTAGATTAGGAAAGTCTGCCTTTTATGAAATTCAAATCCTTAAACTGTTCCCTGCCCCAGCCGGGATTCGAACCTGGGTCCATCAGGACTGCAGACCGCCTCTCTACCGATTCAGGTGTAGGCGCGGTATCTGCTGAACCTCCCGACGGATTTCGACCAATCTTTTGCCACTGATACAGGATGAAGGGAGAAAGAACTGATTAGGCCAGCAAGGTCAAGTGTTCAAAGGTGAAGGTCATATGGGGCTGACTTTGTCTTTAATCTCATTTCAACCCACAATGAACCTTGTTATGGGGACTGTATGGCAGGTCCGTGCGCAAGGCCTGGAGGAGGCATACCGACAGCTCGGGGCCAGAGATTTCCAAGGCCCACCTTGGAGATTTCTACGTTTCATTTCTTCTGTTCGTGTCTCATCTCGCAGCTTCTTGGTTATCCTGGATGTTATTTTTGCCTGCCGTCTGCCCACTTTTCTTGTTATTTTTTCTTGCGCTGCCGTCGTCTTCACTCCCTTCCTGTTACTCTTATATTTTCTGCCGTTTATGTTTTGTTATGTGTCTTTTTCCTTGTTTGTTATTAATGGCCCTTTATATATTTCTGTCTTTTTCCGTCACATCTTTTCCCTTTTCGTAATATAACAGCAGTGTTTCTTTTATCCTTTGCTCTCTTATCAAAGCTTATCATCTCCTTTCTCCTCCTCCTCCTCCTCCTCTTTTCCCTTTCATTATCATAATCTGTTCTCCTATCCATCTGTCCATACGTTCTTAATGGTAATCACCTATTTATCTTCATCTAATCTTGCATCCTCTCCTAATATATTTTTTTCCTTCTCCCGCCATTCCCTTCCCCACATCCTAACCTTCTTTTCCGCCTCCACTTTCGTTCATACTAATCCTGCAGTCGTTTTCGTCTTTCGTCCTTTCTCCAGCGCTTCCTCTTTGCGTGATTTTGCAGTTTCATCCTAACGCTTAGGTATTAAAATGGCAGTCTAGATCTTCATCTTTTTCCTCTTGCGTTTTCTTTTTATCTTTCGTTTTAATATCACCATAACTTATATTCTCTACCTCTTTATTATTTTCTGTTATTATATCTACTTATATTTATTCTTTTGCCTTCCTCATTTTCCTGCATGGTCCCAATTCTGTATTGTTTTCCTTTCTTTCCAATTGTATTCCTCCTCTGGTTTACCACTTAGCTTACATCTCGCGTCCTTTATCGTATTTATCTTTATCTTCATCTGCGTACGTTTCCTTGTGTTCTTTCTTTCTGCTTAGTCTTAGTTCTGCCTCTGTGTTTTACTGCCATTAATTCTCCTTAAAAGACGTCCATTCTTCTCATTTTCTGCCTTCTGTTTATACAAAAGTCCATACTTTCCTGTCTGTTCTTGTACTATTTTTTCCAAAGTTTTCTCCCACTTTTCCGTCCTTTACTTCTCATTTCGTTGCTGGACTGTCATCTCGTCGGCACAGGAGCTACTCCAACACCTCTGCAATACTGATTTGTTTTGTATAATTCTCTTACATGTTACAGCAGACTTGTTAACCTCTTGAAACCGACTGCAAACGGGAAGAGGTTACTGATGGATATTTTTCACCAAACCAGTTCGAAAGCTCCATATTAGAATGAGTAAAAAACGTTTGCATAGCAAGAATAAAACAAAAGTATGTCATCAGGCTGAAGGGGTTAATGTTGACATGTCTGCATAAATATAATTAAAGAGAATATTACCTTGTCATATGCTGAAATAAACTGTTAATAAAGCGATGCCGAGCAGCATCCCAACTGACGAGAGTACAGGCCTTAGTCGCCTGTGTGTTCTCATGCCCTTTTTGTCTTCCTTCTGTTTGCCGTTCTCTTCCACCTCCTGCTTCTGTTTCCAAGGATCTTCCGTGCCTTTTCATATTTATCTTCTATTTTTCCCACTCTGTAATAAGTTTCCTCCACTGTTTCTTTCCACTCCTACTCCACTTCCTATATTTTTCCTCCTCCTCCACCTCTTCCTCTATATTTCCTCTTACTCCTCCACCTACTCCAACAACAGTAACAAACTCTGCATTTTCCTCCACAGTACTCACAGTGTAGTGGTCAGCACATCCACACACAAGGTCCAGAAAAGTTCAAGTCCTGGTAAGCAGAATGAATTATAAAACGAACACTTCCCGAAGGACCAATACGTCTGTTGCCGTTTGTTTTGCTTTGTAATTGACTGTTCCTCCTCTTCCTCCCCCAAAGGTATGCCTATTCTTTCTCCTTCATGTTTACATATTTCTGCCAACTTGCCTCCATCCTACTTCACCCTCTATCATTACTATTTTTGTAACTTCTCGCCGTTGCCGTCCCCATTCCACTCTTTTAATTTTTGCTCCTCCTCCTCCACTTCTTCTTACTTGTCTTCTTTCACTTCCTTGAACATCTTTTCTTCTACACTTTCCTCCTCCTCCCGCTCCTGCTCCTCTGGCTGTCAGCTGTGGAGTCTAACCAAAAACCGTACATTTGTCTGAGGCGTTAATTTGTCTCTGCCGCCGTGATGGAAGGCAAACAACACTTCCTGGCTGGGTTGGGGCAGGCTGTGTGGGAGGAGAGGAGAGAAGAGAAGAGAAGAGAAGAGGAGAGAGAGAGAGAGAGAGAGAGAGAGAGAGAGAGAGAATCTTCTCCAGGTGGTACTGTAACCATGCCAGGTGGTACCACATTCTGTCTGGAAAGTTTGGTGTTGCTTCCCTGCCTCCCATCCCGTCAAGTGTTTGTGTATACATCTTGATCTTCAGGCACTACACTTGGTTTGGCTGTGTTGGTGAGGTCTGAAACACAGCACACTACAATTCCCTCCTTCTCCCACAGAAGGTGTGTGGTAGACTGCATGAGAAGGGTAATTTCAGTCTGTAGTCCACCGGGTTCATTTTGAGACGAGGCTGGGCCATAAACACTACAACACTTCACGATGCGGGTATAGTTCTTTTCTCTGGACACTTCGCTGTTCACTTAACACCCAAGTCACGCCAGCACTGGCATACACCTCACCACGATGATGCCTTATATTTATACTGTCACACTGGGGTACAAGTCACACCAGCACTGGCATACACCTCACCACGATGATGCCTTATATTTATACTGTCACACTGGGGTACAAGTCACACCAGCACTGGCATACACCTCACCACGATGATGCCTTATATTTATACTGTCACACTGGGGTACAAGTCACACCAGCACTGGCATACACCTCACCACGATGATGCCTTATATTTATACTGTCACACTGGGGTACAAGTCACACCAGCACTGGCATACACCTCACCACGATGATGCCTTATATTTATACTGTCACACTGGGGTACAAGTCACACCAGCACTGGCATACACCTCACCACGATGATGCCTTATATTTATACTGTCACACTGGGGTACAAGTCACACCAGCACTGGCATACACCTCACCACGATGATGCCTTATATTTATACTGTCACACTGGGGGACTTCCGTCCTGTCATTAGCATCATCTGGTTCAAGCCTTGGCATCCCTCGGTCTTGTCTCCTGACAAGAATATAACAACACTTCTAATACAATTACAGTTCGAAGCCACGAATGCGGTGAAATTAAGCTGAATTTTATATGTGGAATAAATATTTCAGTTACTACAAAACATGTAAAGAATCAGTAATTGAAAAACCATGGATCTGAAAAATGTTTGTACTTACACACGCAGGTCAGGTACTGCACAACTGCTTACCTGAAACAATGGAAACATTCAGACTGCTGCATTCAGTTGCACACGTATTACGAGTATATTACTAATTATGTGTATCTGTATGTCTGTCCATACAGACAGATATACATACCAACAGATATGGTGTCGTACAGTGTAGGAAACACATCATTCTATCTCGCATGAATAACGACATATCAAGAGTTGTGCAGTGTACTATGGCAAACCCAAACACTGTAAACACTGAACAGTATAACGTGATTCAGATGGATGAGGGTCAGCGTGATCTGTGAGAACAGTGGAAACTACTTATGGCCAAACTGTTCATTCGCCTACTTACCTTTTTTTTTCGACTAACTTCACAGGATTTAACATTGCTCAAGAGAAACACAGAGCAATAAAAATGTTAACAACTATCACGTTTAATATTTTCACCGAGAATATACAACACTTGTTCAATAATATTCGACGGACGACGACATTCACTTCACAGAAACAGTAGTCAATGGAATAAGATAAAAAGCCATTTACCTGGTGACAGTTACGACGGCTGACGTGTATACTGGCTGACTGTTATGCCAGTTGATTTCTTGCCAAGACACAGGCCCAGTACGATGAACATGAAAGGACTTTTTTTTTTTTGGTCCAGCTCTTATTTTCATCATTTTTATACATTATTCGTCCATTAATATTTGTCTTCCTTAATTTTTCATCCATTAACCCTACATTTTCATCCAAAATTCAGACGTAATTCCCCCATTTATATTTATTATCCACAGTTCAACATTTTAAGTTTCTCATAATTACATTTTTCGTTCACTTTCATCCCTTCCCCTCACCCACTGAGTTCAGCGGCGTCCACTGCATTACGGATGAAGCCGTTTTTCCGGAGCCGAGACTTTTAAGGGCAACTCCCTGGCGGCGTCTGAACACCCACTTTATTACGGCAATTTTAAGAACACACATCGCCTTTAAAAGGCAGCCTCCGGTGCGCTGGTGCCTTGCTGAGCTGCAGGTGGGACGGCTGGGGTAGGTGAGGTCAGATGGGGTCGGAGTAACAGCCACCTAAAACACAAGGGCTCTCGTCGGTTGACGATGCTCCATAACACCTTTTCCTTTGCGATTTATTTTGGATATGGCTACTTAATAGACTTTTGACCTTTTTTTTTTTTTTTTTTGGCAGAGTATGGCGATCTTGTAAGGATATATAATTATAACACAGAAGAGGACAGTAAGGTATAAAATCGCTTAGGACGATGTGTCAGGGAGCTTCCCTAACCTTCAGGAATATGGGCCAAAGCCTGAGCCTGAGCGAGCGGCCTGCCTGATGACGTCACAGGAGTAGGTGAACCATGCCTTTGCCAGATCTGCTTGATGACCATATATCCCTTTAGAGTGTCATTGTACTAACCTGTATTTCAGGTTATATCCCTGAATCAGTTCTGAAAAAGCTAAAATGTTCAGTGCGTGTAGTCACGATCCCTAGTTTCTCTACCCCCCCCCCCCCTAATGGTGAGAAGGTGAAAGACAGTGTAAAATAAGGCCAGGTGAGTGGATATTGGTGGTTCAACAGTGTACAGTCACTCATAAAAGAAACGGACCCCCCTTGGCCAGAGCTGCAGTACCTCGTGGCAGTCCGAGTCTGGTAACACTGTGGCCGACGTTGGAGGGATTGTTAGGGGGTCAGAGGCGGTGTACGAGGGTGGGAGGCTGGCCTACACGACTTACTGCTCAGATCATGTTTCATTTCATGTAATACATAATCGAACACAAGAGGGGATCATAGTTAAATAAATAACGTTACATTAACATTTATAATTAAAGACTGTTGTAACTCCACTTATCTGAGAACATATTATATATACTCTAATAAGATACGAACGTTAAATCCCTATGATCCACACCGATACGAGAGTTAAGTGGACTACTGGTAGGCCTGGTGATAGCTCACTTGAATCTCTTGGCATGCCATCATTGGAAGATTATTTCAAATGGTATATTATATTAATATTTATGTACTAAGCAATGCAACATATATAATATGACCATTATATATCAGCGATCTAACCAAACTATGTTTAATGTGACTAAACCATTCATATGCATACTCGACCATGGTTTCGGTCAGACCTGTGAGAGTCGTCGAAGTCGATGAGAAGTGCTGAAGTGCCTAGGTCGGCAGTATCTTCTCATCTCATACGCTGCGAGGTAAGGAGGTGTGGAGGTGCTGGAAAACTTCTGCTACACCTGCCCCAATCTGTCTGCCTTAGCTAGACTTACTCAGTGTTTCATGAAAACAGAGAGTAATCCAGAGTGCGCTCCCAAACATTTTCATTTACTATCTGCACTACCCCTACATACACACTGCACATCACTAAACTTTACTGAAAATATTAGGCAGTGAACCGAGGCCACCTCGGACCATAAGTTCCCCACCGGTGGCCCTTCCTTTATGAGGACGGCTTCGTTTTCGGGCGCTTTTGTGCTCTTGACCTTCCTTCTGAGAAATAAATAATTATGTTACTCTTAATATGGCTTTACACTACCATTTAAGGTCTCTGCTTATTTTTGTGGGCAACATAATGAAATAAATAGGTTTAATGTATTTATTATTACTTTTATTGATATTACTATTTACATTATTGATAAATACCATACTCATGCCGACACTGACATATGCATCCAAGACCTGGACTAGTAATAGGGCACAACAGTTTAGAATACGAGCAGTGGAAATGGGCTATCTTAGAGGGTCATGTGGCTTGACGAGATGGGATGGGGTGAGGAGGGAGAGTGTCTGTGAGATGTGGGTTGAGTAAGATGGGAATTGGCACTGAGCGTGGGATGATGGAGAGGGCGAACCGTAATAAACCGAGGTGGTTTGGACACGTGGAGAGAACGCAAGATGAGGAGTTTGCAAGGAAGGTGTATGGGAGTGAAGTCGAGGGTCCTGGTGCGAGGGGCAGACCACCAGTCAAATGGGTGAACAGGGTGGAGGAGTATGGGAGGGAGAGAGGTGTGAGAGGAGTGGGTGGGAGGGGGCTTTATCGAGTGAGGAACAGGGAGAGATGGAGACTCTTCTACCATGGCCACTCCCTTGGAGGGAGTTCCCGGAGGGAGCGAGGCATCAGAGCTACAAATAGATAGATAGATGCTTAAGTATATAACCATTTATATTTTGCAGAATGAACCAGCCTGGAAGAGTGGACTGCCAAAGAGCACACAGACCTACAGGAGGTGCCGAAAGACCCGAAGTTATCACAAAACGTGGTGCCATCATGGGTATGCAAGACGCTGACACGTCTATAAAAGCCATTGCCCGGGAAACAGGATCAAGTATAAACACCGTGAGAGGGTGGATACGGCGTTGGGATGAGGAGGGCACCTTTACTACCCGCCCTAGAAGTGGTCGTCTACGAATTTTAGCTCCAGAAGATGATCAATGCATCGTACATGTTGTGTTACAAAGGCCTCACACATCAGCTGTTGACGTCACTCAGGAATTAGACCTACCATGCCATCCGGAAACAACGAGGCAGCATGTGAATGAGGCAGGCATTTACTGTTCCGTCCCTCCTGGAAAGGAAGCAGTGTCTGTGGAACACAGGACTGCACGACTTGCATTTGCCAGACGTTATACACAAGAGGCATATGACGCAGAACTTGGAACTGTATTTTGGATGGAAGAAAAGTCTTTCTCGACGACTGCTGCCAAGGCTCGTGTACGTTGGCAACCACCAAACATAAGATATGGGAAGGAAAACGTTCAGGAGCAGTGCACGAGTGGCCGCAGTAGTGTTTCTTTTCACGGATGGATGTGGGCAGAGGACTTGGGGATCTCACACCCATTCAGGGTAACGTTACAGCGGCGAAATATGTTCGATATTTTGAATGGAATGTTACCTTCTATTCGTGAGAGGGTAATTGCAGCTCCAGCCCCTATTAGATTTGTCCATGATAGATCACCAATTCATATGAGCCAAGTGGTATGGCAATGGTTCGGAAAACATCCAGAATTTGAAGTTATAGAATGGCCAAGCAAGGGTTGTGATATCAGTGTTATAGAGAATGTTTAGGCAATGATGGTCAGGACATGGGATATCCGGGATACGAGGAACAGAGAAAAATATCATAAATCATGCCATGGGAGAATATAAGTCGTATTCCAAACTACTGTCAACATCTAGTAGATTCTGTTCCTAGTAGGTTACATGCAATCATACAAGCTAATGGAGGGTGGGCGAAATATTAGGTGCTTGGACATTAAATAATTAGATCACTGCAGGAGACTAAAAACAATATGCTACTAATGTTCATATTATAAAGTAAATCGTATATTGCTGTAAGGGGAAGCAATGTGTTTTTTGTTGTGTATGTTACGTTTACTATGTTACAAATACTGTATACACCTAACATATGTTATTAACTAATTGACGCCGTTCATAATGAACCGCTATGAAAATAATTAATCACATTATTTATGTTTATAGATAATAGAACACCATATTTTTTTCTACGATGTTAGGATTATAATGCTAAATTTGATATAGTACTAAATAAACTAAAAATATAAATCGATATTATTTTCCAGTCTACACATTCCTGCTGTATCATACACTCAAATTACACAACCATGTGGAAAAATAATGCCGTCATGTGACTGATATGAGTGGGTAAGTTGTAACCGTTTAAAACATATATAACACCCTCCTTAAAGACAATTTAATGGTGTTAAGTGGATAAATAGTTGCGATGTTAGGTAGGTAGTAAGGTTGCTTTTATCCTACGATATTTTGAGACATGGCAGTCCATGGATTATAAATATCTAATTATACGTACCCCTTGGGTTCGATTTAGTTATGGCGAAATGAAACATGATCTGAGCAGTAAGTCGTGTAGACCCGCCTCCCACCCTCGTACACCGCCTCTGACCCCCTAACAATCCTCCCCAACGTCGGCCACAGTGTTACCAGACTCGGACTGCCACGAGATACTGCAGCTCTGGCCAAGGGGGGTCCGTTTCTTTTATGAGTGACTGTACATGTACACGCGTGTGTCTGATGAGATGCCAATATCTGTTCCACTGGCGTTTGTACAACCTTGTCCTCCAGGGAGTAAAGAATCTGGGGATCGTACCTGTACATTTCGCCTCTCCTCTAACAAGAAGCTTGATGCTGACATACCTGAACATTAATGTGGCTACTTTCAGATTCTTGATAAATCAATAAATAAGGAAAAGCTACGAGTCTCCATGACCTTATAACAAAAGCCCAGGAGCCTGGAACAGTTGTTATTTCTAAAGAAAGTTAAAGAGGAGAAAGCCAAGATCAATATCCGTTCATTTTGAGATGGCTGAACATGACACACTGTGTATGAAGAACAGTTGGTCACAGGCAGTGGGAAAGACAGATTAAGGAAGATATTTCCACATTACAACAGTTAAGGCTCAGGTGAGGTATGGTGGCCGTTGGTGAGGTATGGTGGCGGTTGGTGAGGTCTGCTGATGACAAATAAGGTCAGGGTGGGTTTAACAAGGCTGAAGCAGGTTTGATAAATGACGTACGGCTGATGAGATGGACAGTTTAGGTGAGGGGGGATATGAGATCAAGGATTACCAGATAAATACTAATATGAGACGTGACGTGAGGTGAGATGATGTGAAGGAAAGTGGTGAGATGAGGCGAGGTGCAGGGAAATGGAGGAAGCTGATATGAGGGGAGAGGGGAGGCAGATGAGAGGAAGCAGGTGAAAGGGGAGGGGGAGTGAGAGTAAAGGATGAACGATATTAACCCATTGGCTCTCAGGGTTCCTGGGTGAGGGACTGTGCCCAGGTGCTAAGTCTCGAGGCTCATAGGTACCTACCCAGGGGGTTCCCTTGTTTATTAACCTTTGAAAATGCCCACTTCCGTCCTCTACTGGGGACACTGGGTGCAAATGGGTTAAACTAAGTACCAGGTGGTGGGGGAACTAGAGCGGTTGATGACTCCCCTCGGTAACCCATCCCCTCTTTTACCTTCCTCCTCTCTCCCCCTCCCTCCCCACTTATTCTTCTTTTCCATTGCTTGTCTCCTTTCCTTCTTCTTCTTTCACTCTTTTTCTCCCGTCTTTTCCTCTACCTTCCTCTGCCGTTACATAATTTTCTCCCTACCTTATTTCCACGTCCTCTCCTTATTCCCTTCTCCCCTTTTCTCACTCCTCTCCCTCTCGTCACCTTTCCACTTCCTCCGCGAATCTCTCTCTCTCTCTCTCTCTCTCTCTCTCACGGTAAAGGCAGTGCCAACAGCGGCTGTGGTAATCCCGGGTGAGGTATGTACGCTGGTGAGTGTTGCCCCGGGCAGTCACCATCCATAAGTGCACCGGCCAACAAGGGGCCAATCACGCCACTACATCACGCTGACCATCCACTACTGCACCTTGTATTAATTTACTGATGCCAGTACTCTCCTGCGCTGCCGCTGTGGGTGGGGCTGGGTGAGGGTGGATGTGGGTGGGGCTGGGTGAGGGTGCATGTGGGTGGGGCTGGGTGAGGGTGCATGTGGGTGGGGCTGGGTGAGGGTACATGTGGGTGGGGCTGGGTGAGGGTGCATGTGGGTGGGGCTGGGTGAGGGTGCATGTGGGTGAGGTTGGGTGAGGGTCCATGTGGGTGGGGCTGGGTGAGGGTGCATGTGGGTGGGGCTGGGTGAGGGTGCATGTGGGTGGGGTTGGGTGAGGGTGCATGTGGGTGGGGCTGGGTGAGGGTGCATGTGGGTGGGGCTGGGTGAAGGAATGTGTGGGTGAGAGTTGGTGGTGGGGATATTGGTGAGGGAAAGTACGGGTGATAGTGGGGATGAGGGTGTGTGGGAAGTATGAGCAAGCGAGGATCTGGGTGAAGGGGAAGTATGGGTGACTGCGAGGGTTTGGGAAAGGGATAAATGTGGCTTTGGGTGTGGTGGAGGCGTGGGTGAGAGTGAGGGTTAGGGAGAGGGGGAAGTATGAGTGAGAGCGAAGGACAGAGTGACAGCCAAGTATGGGTGAGAGTGGGGGTTTGGGTGAAGCTGTGGCAGAGAGTGAGGGAGGAGTGTGGGTTAGTATGATGAGGTGGAAGTATGGATGAGTGAGGGTGAGGACCAAGTATGGGTGAGAGTGAGGGTTAGAGTAACGGAGATGTATGGGTGAGAGTGAAGTTCAGGGTGAAGTTGTGGCAGAAAGTGGCTGGAGTGCAGGCTAGGGTGGTCTAATACAAAGGAAAGCATACAGCAAAGGATCTGTTTTGTCCCTTGAAGATCGTTAGTTATGGTGTGACCTATAACTATGGAATCCACTGCCAGTCTAATATAAAAGGAAGGCAAGACAGCCGTAACTCCCCAACCTTCCTCTGCCGTTACATAATTTTCTCCCTACCTTATTTCCACGTCCTACCAGGTGAAACGGAAAACAAAATATGAAAATTACCAGGCAGTACAGAGCGGAAATGATGATTATGGTTATTTCGAACGACAGAGTAATGTGATAAGAATTGTATGTCTATTCTACAATGTTGCTCTGTCCTACATCAATTATGTATTATTTACCCGGGAACGCGCCTTCACCTCTCTCTCTCTCTCTCTCTCTCTCTCTCTCTCTCTCTCTCTCTCTCTCCCTGTCACATGCATCACCATCCACTCCCTCCAACCCTCCACCCTATTACTTCTTCCTTTTCACTGCCCAACTCCTCATTCTCCTTCCGTTTTCATATTCGTTTTCCTTCCCTCTTCCTCCTCCTTCACCTTTTCAATTCTTACTGCTTTCCCTTCCCTCTTCTTTCTACTTTTATTGGCTTTCATCTTTCTCCTCCCTTTCCCTCCGTTCCTCCTATTACCTTCATCACCTCTCCATCTTAACTTTTCCTCTCTTTCTTTTCCCAGCTTTCCTCTAGCTTCTTCATCATTCTCCCTCTCTCCGTCACATTTTTCCCGCCCCCTTACTCTCTACCCAATATATTCTTCCTTTTTTATCCCACATTCCTTTCTCTCCGGCTTCCTCCTTCCCCTTCATTTTTCCTCACCCCCTGTCTCTGGTCCCTGTCACCTTACTTGCCTCTTATGTACCTCCTATCATCCTCGCTACCAAATTCAATTTTAGCCTCCTGTCAGGACGCTGCTTTCACCTTTATCTTCTTTCCCTTTCCTACAAAACTTTCCTCCCGTCCTTCTCACTAGAGGTTCCTCTCCTAACCCTCCTAAGTTTTCCTTCCTCTCTTGAACCTTTCTGGGCCTCCTGTCTCTTTCCCTCTCCTCCTAAACTCTCTCACTCTTTCCCAACTCTTGTGAACCCCCTCCCTATTTCCCTCCCCTCTCAAACCCTCATCTTCCTTTCCCTCCCGTCTTGAACTGTCTTTCTCCATCCCTCCTCTCTTGAACCTCCCTTTCTCTCCCCTCTTAAACCCTCCTCCTACATTCCCATCCTTCTTGGTGTCCCTCCCTCTCTCCCTCCCCTCTTGAGCCCCATCCCTCTTTCCCTCCCTTATGACACCCTCCTACCTTTTCCACCTTCAGCCTTTCTTGGTCCCCCCTTCACCAATGTCTTCCATTATGTCCTTTCATTCCTTCCTTCTTTCTGCCTCGTTTTCTTCTTCCTTACAAAGTACAAAGGAGTACAAAGGACAGCAAACAGCAACAGACCTAATGGTTCTTTCAGGGCTCTTTGTTATAAAGAAGACTAATAAAGATAACTAATTTTATGAGATGAAGGTAAAGACTGCAAAGTAAGAAGGCTTCCATCTTTTCCCCCACCTTCCTCCTCCTCATTTCTTTTCCTCTTTCACTCCTTGTTTACTCTCGCCTCTCTTTCCATCCCCTGTTTATCTTCTTTCCCTTTATTCTACTGACTTCTTTCTTTAAGCAATGTCCATCTTCTCTGCCCCTCCTTCCCTCCTATCTCCTTTTCTCCTTCCTTTCTTCCCTTTTTATACTTCTCATCTTCCCCTTTATCCTCCGACGCCATTCCTCCCTTCTACCATCTTACCTCTCTTTCTTCCTTTCATCACACTCTCTTCTTCCTCCCCCCTACTCTCTTTCCTCCTTCCCATCCTATTCTGCCCCACCTTCCCTCCTATCTCCTTTTTACTTCCATACTTCCCTTTTCATATTTCTCATCCTCCCCTTTATCCTCCACCTCCATTCCTCTTTTCTCCCACCTTACCTCTCTTCCTTCCATCACACTCTCCTTCTTCCTTACTCCTACCCCCTTTCCTCCTTCCTCCTCCTCCCATTTCCCCTACCTGAGTCACTACAGTGGAAAGAAATCAACTCCTCGCTCCTTATATTACTCTGGGGACCATTACCTTGATCAACACCAACACCCACATTTCCCTCCCTCCCTCTCTCTCTCTTTCTCTCTCTCTGTCTGTCTCTCTCTCACACACACACACACACACACACACACACACACACACACACACAAGTAACAAGGCCCGCTGCAACCAATCAATAAGAAGGATGAGGTGTCAAAAAGTCACGATCATCAACCACATTCCTAAATGCAGTTCACTGATCAACTTTGGGTATGGTTATTGTGCAGACCCCTGGCTGTGTTTAGGATCACTGAGTTTAACCTTTAGCTGCAGAACACGTAGTTTGTATTGTACTACGGTTAACGCCAAATTGTCTTACTATACTCTAAGGAAGCCTACACCGCCAAAAATATTAAGATTATCATCATTGATATTTTCACCGAAAGTACTGAGTTTCTCATTAAATTCAAGCTTTCGCTGGGCGATTTTCTTCTGCTCATAAATTTTCTTCAGTCAAAGAGTTAAAATTCTGATAAATTTAGGGGGTTGAGTTACAAAGTGGTCACCGTGGGTAGTATAAAGTAGGGGAAGTAATACAGTGGTTGCAGTATGGAAGATATTAAGGGGGCAGGGAGTGGGAAGGGCAAGGAGGTGTGTGCAGTGTGTAGGAGGTAGGGTGTTAAGTGCAAGGAGGTATGTGCAGTGTTTAGGGGGTAGGGTGTGGGAAGTGCAAGGAGGTATATGCAGTGTGTAGGAGAGGTGGTGAAGCTAAGGAGACAACAACAATGCTCCCAAGAAGGTGACCAACCTCCCGCTTAGGACTGAATTCTTTTCATATCCTTGATCTTGACTTTTGTCATGACTGTCATATTCAAACCTTACCTAGTTGTGGTCGACAGTTACCACCCTAAACATAATGAGGTTTCTACATCAAGGTTTTCAAGAGCTGGACCCCGAACAGACGGAGTCGGATGGGTAAAGCAAAAGGGACACGACCACAAAATTCTGACTACCTATTACGTCGCGGTAGCCAAGTGCAGTGAGAAGAAAGGCGGCGGACAAAGAAAAACCCAAGGGATAAAAGGGAATCATACAAAATAAAGAACGAACAGCTGTGCCTGTGTGAAAAAGAATATGTAATACTGAAGCCTCCATGTAATAATGAAGCCTGCATATAATGCCTCCAGTACGAACCGTCTGCCGACACCTGGATAAAATTACATGGTGGAGCAGGAATAAAACACAGACGTCACCGTACTGAGGAGATTATAGCAGCTGTATTTGTAGTCCCGTTTTTTACTTTTTTTTTTCCCTATCCCTCATTCCGTTTCCAGTCTATATGCTTTAGAGTTAACCGATTTTATGCCTCGTTTTTGTATGGTCTGTGTATTGTTACATACATTTTTGTCTGGTGTGTGTGTGTGTGTGTGTGTGTGTGTGTGTGTGTAATAAGGTTCATAATTTGTATAAAGTATATACTAATACATGTGCTGTTTGTGAATAATCGTAATGTACTCGTTTACATAATGAAGGGTAACGTTGTGCTTCAAGTGTTATTTTATGGGTGGAATTAATGCACAGTGTACAGGCTGGTCCATATACTGTATATCGCTCCTCCTCCACTCCGACTTGTGACTTTTCCCGTATTGTGGGGACGGCTCAGTCAGCGTTGTCAATGCCTATCCTGCATCACTTACTACTTACTTATCTGCACTTACTACTCCCACGGCTACACCCACGCCCACACCAGCAGGATGAGCCGTCCCCGCAACAGACAAGCTACTGGCAGGTAAGTTTTTAGTGTAGCGCCATATACAGCCCAGCTTGTACAGTATATTGTGTAGGTATAAATTGCAGTGTTGTTCATGGGCGGTATCCTGGTTGGCCCACAACACGCTCTTGGCTGGCTTACCTGCCTATTCTCGTCGGTTAAGGTGCTCCCTTGAACCTCACCCTTAGAGATTTATTTTTGGATACGACTGGTGAATATGATTTTACACGTTTTATATGCTGAATATTGTGACATTAGAGTGATTTAAACAACAAGAAGAGGACAACAAGGTGTAATAAGCTAAACAGATCGCTTAGTAAAAGGAATTAGCGAGCTTCCTTAACTGATGAGAATACTGTACAGGCCTTGTAATATTCTAAGTGACTGAATATTTCGTCACACGTCTTTTAAAGCAATTAATTTGTTCCATTGCACTTCAGTATCGTATAGTATGTTACTGATGCACACTACGTCCACATTAACATGATATAAACGGCATACCAGACAATGTTCTAAAGTAATAGGCAGAATAAATAGCTTAGGAAGAGGTGTTAGGAAACCTCCGAGGCGACTTGCAATAGGAACTTAGGCTAAGGCGACAAGAGGCCATTGTTAAGGCGAGTCAAACTGTTTGTCGGTATCCAGAATAAAACAGGTCAGCCTTCAGCACGTCACAAAGCTTAACTACTTATATCTTGATGCCACAACACCATTACATTTGGCCTAACAGCTGTCTGTCGTCATCTATCGGTTAAAATCAGTCTCCAGTAACCCTTTCACAACGTGATCACCAGTATTTTGTTCCTGCTGCCGCCAACTTATTATACGCCTGCTGCCCAAACACCATTTTATTCAGCCAACAAGTGGCCTCGCCTCACCAAAGGCTTAACATTTAGCGCGACTTATATGGTTTACGGCAAACTTTTTGGACCTTCAGTCCGGTGACCATTTTTTAAAGTCGGTTTTATTCACTTTACGGTAGAACTGCTGTGAAAGGGTAAGTAAAGGCTGTACTTAAATCTTTCAGTTCTCTCCTGATCATAATATAATCATCTGTGACAGCAGGAGTACTACAGAAAACATCATCCAACTATTGGGATTAACATTTAGTCGACAGGTCGTTCCTAAGTTAAATAAAACCGTCTGGTAATATCATGAATAATAGTGCTGATTTGTCACAGGTCAAAGTGTAAAACAGTGTGGCGTTTATAAGCGAGTCAGCGTCAGTGGCATATACTGTACAGTAATTAACAATGGAGTACAAGTGATGTCACTCAAATTAATGAGGCTCCGTAATGACAACCATTAGACTGCCTCATTATTAATTTCAGTAATAATTGTATGTATAATTAAGCTGTCATTAACAAAACAAGTTATAGCTAATCAGTTACATATATTTTAGTAATGGAAACTACATTCTATGTTCCACAACACAGACACACATACTGTACATACTCGAACATACATACATACATACCGTACAAACCTATCTACTTCTGTAAATCTATCTATTTACTTATATATATTTCAGCATCTATCTATCTACCTATATCCATTTATCTATAATGATCTAACAATTAATCTTCAGAAAACAATCACGACTAGAAGTCTTCCATTAGTAGAATAAAATCGTCCGGAGTCAGTCTGAACAAAACTAAACGACGTCACCGTAGTCAGTGGGTTCCGAGCCTCGTAAACACAGGCTGGAGGCACACGGAAGCAGGAAAACAGAAAACCCAAAGTGAAGCCAGAGAACGTCCTGGAATCCCTCAGAGCGGTACGGAATACGGAATGTGTGTGTGTGTGTGTGTGTGTGTGTGTGTGTGTGTGTGTGTGTGTGTGTGTGTGCGCGTGCGCGCGCGCGTGATGGGGGGGGGGTTGAAGGCTGGTCAGTGTGCAGTAAAAGTGTGGAAAAAGAAAAACTCTTGGTGAGCAAAGGTCTAGTGTTGCCAGCCTGTAATACATACTGTTGTGTTGCCATATGCTGGAAGGAAAAAAAAATGACATCAAATTGCTCACGAGGAGACAGACCAGGATTTTGTTAGTAGTAAATTAATGGGAATATCCGACTTAATGTTTCGCACCAGCCCACATCTTGAATTTCTGTCACATTTCACCATCAGCCACCTACAGGAAGTCTAGCGACCCCCCCACCCCTCTCTCTCTTGACGAGAATAATCTTGGTTTCTAGCCTTTGGTTCCTTTTTCCTTGCATAAAAAAGGATCCCTGAGAGAGAGAGAGAGAAAGAGAGAGAGAGAGAGAGAGAGGGGGGGGGGAATGACAGACATTAGCCTACCTCATCTTTCCTTATCCTCTTCCCTCCGAACCCTTTCCCAAGCAAGTCTGTGTACTCACCGTTCCCGCTAATTTCGTGGCGTAAATTCTGAAATCCATTGTGTTAGAGTTCCACAGCAGGCAGCGAGGAACCAGTTTTTTTTTTTTAATACTATGTGCAGGTGAAATTGGTGAAGAGTGAGTCTGATATTGGAGCCAAACTGAATAAGGGTGTGTAACAAAAGTTTTGTTCGTGGTTATTACTGGGAAAATCATTTATGATGAGTTATACACAATACGGAAAGGACTTGTTCTTTATAAGTATTGCTTATAGTTATTATTCAGTAATTGCTGGCGCTGGAGTTACACACCATACTGAAAGGAACTGTTCCTTATTATCACTAAATATGTAAATGAAATACTGGTAATGAGAGTCTGATATGACGGTGAGGATGAAAACAGGTGTGCAAGTAAAGTACGGTGGTTTCCTAGAAATACAGTGAATTTGATAATAAGGAAGAAATAGTGAATTTGATAATACGGAAAATGTGTATCAACAGCGTTGAAAATAGTACAGTAAGTAGTTTTTTTTCTCTCTATCTCTCTCAAATCCTTTCTGTTGGAGGTTCCTACGACTGCATACAACGATGAACGATTCTTTTGTACCAATGGCCAGCTGACAGAGGTGTACTGATTTTTTTCTGTGTAATTTTTCCTCCTTCAACACGATGACGTATTTATATGATTTTTGTTGCCACCAGACGATTTTATTCTGCTGATGAAAAAGTTACCTACCCTGAATGACTGGCAAAATTACAGCAAACAAGATGTCTTTTATATATTTTATTGCGAAGAAAAGGGGGTTAAGGTAGATATGGGAAGATCGTGTATTACAAATATACAATAAAAAGTGCATTGCAAAAATACAATATATCGCTCAATAAAAAAATATACAGTACATACTAGATTACAAAAAAAAACAGTACATAGTGCATTACAAAAAATAAAGTATATACTGCAATAAAGTATATATACAATAAGTCGTGCATTACACAAATACAGTATACAGTGCATAAAACACTACAATATATAAAGCATTACATAAATCTACATAGATAAAAGGGCGGCGTTGTTTGTTTCTTTGTCCTTCAACCACGCTCAAACCAAGGGCCAGAGACCCCCAGACCCTCAAACAATCTGAATCAGGGTGACCCAAGGATGGTTTTAATGGGGTCAAAATTCATATCTGGGTCATCTGAGGTCACTGGTAGATTGTTCGCCTTTTTGGCCGGGGCAACGCCGGGCACCCCTGCAGCCCAATTTTTGGCATGAAGACTCGCATGACCTCTAGTTCGGACACAGACTATGTGAGGTTGACCTCCGAGATCCTTTGAGGTCACTGGTCGGAGGTCATTTGAGGTCACCGGTAATAGTAAACAAGTGCGCACAAATACTGTGCGTTAGTCTGCGAAAGCCGAAACAGAAAGTTCCTGGACCTCTTATAATCCCTCTTCAAAAGCATAGGAGGTACATGGTCTTTCTGGAGTAGAAAAAAAAAAGAAAAGAAAAAAAGACTGCACTAGAACAAATAGGATCAGAGTGTTCGCCTTTTTGACCCGGCAACGCAGGGTACCCCTGCCAGTACATTATATAGTTGTTTACTGAAGCTGGTAATGCAAAGGATAACATGTAACCTCCCGGGACCAGCCCTGGTGAGTGGTAGGTGGTGGTAGCCAGCATGCACTCACTAAATATGGTGTTTCTTACTTCTTCCTAGAGTGACTCTACACTAAGTGGCAAGCCCAATGGCTACCCGTGTCTTACGAAACCATTTACAACGCTGGGTGGTAACCATATAACCAAATAATGGCGTGATGTCGAGCCAACTGTGACGCCCCTGTTAACTGGGTGTTAGACACAAATTCGGGTTCCATCAAAGAACTAAACCTCTACATCCTTCCCCGAGCCACGGTGTAGCAAACCGCTGTCCACCGCAAGGGAACATCGGTTCACTACACGGGATAACCCTGCAGGGACGATTGTTTGCCTGTGGTTGATGAGTCTGCTCGGTCGGACAGACAAGAGTTACTCGACAACGGTATTTCTGTTACTCCTCCACCTACTCCTCCTCCCCCTACTGCTACTACTACAAGGACATTTATTATTATTATTATTCCTACCATTAGATACGGTAATCATAATCCCATTTGGTGAGACATTTCCAACTGAAGGGTTAGATGTAGCCTTCAGTAGTCTCTTCAGTACAAGATATTTTGCCTAAGATGAATAAAATCGTAGGCTGGCAGCTAAAATAATATAAATGAAGAAGCCACGGTACTGGATGACAGGTAAGTTTTACTGAACTAGAAGGGTTGACGTGTTGACGTCATTATCCCCTTCACTTTAACAGGTTCCCCAGGATAAACACAATTATATCACTGCCAAGAATAAAGCAAATTACTCATCGGCAGATCAAAGATATTAAGTGAAATGTGAGAAAAGAACAAGAACAACCTCCATTTTTATTCATAAGGGTGGTAAAGCAAGGGAAGACCTGCATCTCTCCGTTATGATCAGGTAACGAGCTAATTCATCCTGTCACTCCTTCATGGTCTCACTGAACAACTCAGTAAAATTACCCCCACAGTGCGTGTGCTTGGACTGCCTTGAAATATTGCTTACAAGGAGCAGTTTACGTTTTTTGTTACTTTGATTGCTTTCCGTCACCGCCACAGCCACCACCACCATTACCACCATCATCATCTCTCTGACCCTCCTTCCTAATGACTGATAGGGTGAGATAGGATCAAGTGAAAGGAAAGAGAAAGAACAAAAGGGGGAGAATTAACAATAGCATGCCCAGTCCAGTCTGTGAAACGAAGCCAATCAGAACTATGTTTGGAGGGTGACTTACAGCAGTGAATGAAATTATAAACATTTTTTCTTCATAGTGCGTGATGTCATCCGCACACTGAGTGAAATCATGTGACAGGCAAGAATTGAATTGAACAGGCGTTATCGTACTAATCAGGTGACTACAAATATATATTTGGTTATGATATTTTTTATAACCATATTTATAATTATCATTTCATGCTAAACCTCCAGCGTTTCATTAACTGGACATAGTTACCGAAGCAAACTTTTCCATCAGAGAGTTGACTGTGGAGGTTAACAATTAAACCATCATTCATTAGTGCTGAACCAAGCAATCAGCGCTGCTTTTAACCCTTTCAGTACCAGAGGCATTTCCTAAGCTAAAATGGGTGGGAGGGCAAAATGAACCCGTTATATTTCCCACACTGTATTTAAGCGTACGTAGATAACAAGAGTTGACTGATAAAAAGACGCCATCTTGTTGAAGTAGTTAGTGAGGTTAATAACGACTGTATTTAACCCTTTCATTACCATAGGTCCCTTCCAAGCTGAATAAACTTGCATGTCACAGCGAGAATACACACAGAAGCCGTCATGGCAGTTATATTGTGTTGGTCATATTCACCGGCCGAAGCTCCGCTGAATGCCACCCTGTACAATTATATCAACAGTTATTAACCATCAAAATAGCAATCAGCCAGAATTTAAACAGACGTCAGTGCATTACGGTAATCATTACATATATCATTCCTCTGACTGACCCAGACTCATCACTGAAAGTCCTTCAATTTATGGTATATGATAATTATTGGAGGACATGATAACACAAGTTGACGCAGTGTTTACATATCCCATTCAGTACGATAACGCCTATTTATATTGCTGTATATTCTTGCTACCACAACGCAATTCTATTTGACTTCAGTGAGATCTTCCGATATAAACTTCATTAACCTCGTCACTATCAGCAACCGGCAAAGTTATATAACATCGTCCCAAGAATAACGTGGTATTGTATGAAACGGATACAACATTTCACTATCAGCAAACCCATTTGTGTAACAACTCTCTCTCTCTCTCTCATTGATTCTTGCTACCACCAGGCAATGTCACCCAGCTGTGAGAGACTAAGCGAACTGGAGTGGCAAGATACAACATTCATTAACCCCTTCAATACGAGAGGTCTTTTTCAAAATAGTCTGGAAGCACCGATTAAAGAGCTATAGAGGCACCACCTAACTGGTGGAGTAATAAATTAATAATTTCCTTGACTGCTAACCTTGGACATTTAGTCGCCATTATTTTGACACACACACACACACACACACACACACACACACACACACACACACACACACACACACACACACACACACAAACCTCAATCGTCTCATCACTACTTTTGGTTGTTTCGCCTTTGACTCTGAAGGCCTCATACATGGGTTATTTTATCATAAACACACAACACTGTTTCAAGGCTCTTCGTCCTGTGTTTCAGAATGCACAGCACAGCAAGATCTGCCATGCTTCTTTTGCTGACTGTCCACGCGATCAATAAGTATGCTACCTCTAACTGGGTGACTGATGCGCTGCTGCTGGTCATTTTTTTCGATAGACAGATATTTCTGAACACTCAGTGTATATCCTATGCTGTATAAAATGACTTCATTATACTGTACTGATTGTCTTGTACTGTATAAAGTTACTTCGTTATACTATACTGATAGAACTGGAGACACAAACATATGAAATTACTGGAGAATATTTTCAAACGTTTGGTCCAGTGTTTGATAATGTAAATAACGGGAGTCCATATACGTTACTGAAGGAGTGTATTGTACCTGACGCAGGGAATGAAGGTACCAGCAGCGCCATTAACGCCTTCATTTGGCCACCAGTGAGCTTGTTGGCGCCGTTATGGTGTGGTCTGGACGTGGCAATGAGGGGTTTGCTGTCCCTTAAGCCCCCTTCACACTTTCACGATTGTGATAACGACAGCTCAGCGACTTGAAATCGCCCTGAAATCGTGCGATTTTTGACCTAATCTGATAACACTACGGACACACTGAGACGAATGACGATGGTGTCCAGATGGCACTGGGAACCCCCTACGCCTGCATCCGGATGGGTACAAAATTGAAAAATAACGGTCATTTCCGGTTCCCGACTACACACCGACAGTGCATGGATAAGAACGATTGCATCAAGACGATAGGACGACGACACTGCGATTATGAGACGACCATCAGTGAAAGCCCCGGCACAATACAAAAAGCCCCCCATGCCCCTCCTTGAATCAGATCAGCTGTGACCACCATACTAGCAAGAGTCCCTGAGCCAGCCATCATGACAATCTATAGCCATGGTGACACCGACAGACACGTATGTTACGGTCAGGGCACGCGCGCACTAGACTGTAAACTTGAGAGTGTCACACACCACACATTTTATGGCTGTGTGCGCCTATGCCAATTGTTTATACGCTGTTGCCACATCTCGTTAACGGTTTTTTTCCCGGCGATGAAACCACGATTTATCAGGACTGCAAATGGACTGTATCACGATGATACCCGATTGTACCCCGACTGCTCTCTGATGGATTTGACAATCGCCTAGGTCCACTATTTTTTTATGCAAGCACTAAAAAATCCTGAAGTTCCAGGACTCCATGGCCATGTGCTACACTGCGTTGCGATGCCAAACGATGACTACCTGACCGCAGCACGATCCCTAATCGCGCTGCGGTCGGTTAAAAGATCGTGTAGGTGTGAAGGGGGCTTTAGGTTTGTCGTGTGTGTGTGTGTGTGTGTGTGTGTGTGTGTGTGTGTGTGTGTGTGTTTGTGTGTGGCTTTCTGTTTCCTAATACAGTAAGCCCCCTTTACAATTTGCCTTTTTGACGTTATGGCCCCTCTAATAGGATAATAAATTAGGTTTATTCTTTCTACTTTCAACTGTTTAACTGAAACTTTCTTTGCTTATGGGCTAACACAAGGCTATATGTAACTGTTGCTGTAACTATATGGAGACAGAGAGATGCCGTTAGGTCCACAAACATAGAAAAAATTGCCTGGTCAACTTCCACTGCTACCTAGAATCCTGATTTGTCAGTCTTCCCTGACGTACAGTACTCATTGTACGAAAAATGTTGCTATATTAAAAAAAGAAAAAATCCTTTCTTACGACGAGGACTGCCTGTCGGTAAAGGAAGACAGACAGGCAAACTGATACAGATATGCGGAAAGAAAACATATATATAGATAAGCAGACAGACAGATAGACAGAAGGTCGATATGGATTCAAGTTGACTGTCAGAGCTTCAGGAAGCTTCTCTCAAGATTAATATGTGAAATGTATCACTGATATCTCCCTCCCTCTGCATCCTCAGTTCTTACTCACTCGATCTTCACATACTCCTCCTGATTTCCTTGCCTTGTCTTCTCTTTACCTTCTTCTTAGTCTTTTTCCCCTCAACCACTGCCTCTGTCTTTCGCTGCCTTTCACAGTCCTTCTTTTGTCTTTACTTACTGCTTATTCTGTTTTCTCTCCTCTATAAGCTCGAGTTATTCTGTTTTCTCTCCTCTATAAGATCGAGTGGTATGTGGTTGTGTCTAGGAATGTAATAGGAAGATTGTTGGATGTGAGAGTTCTGAGAGGGGAGGGTGGAGGTATGTCTGACCACTACCTGGTGGAGGGAAAGTTAAGAGTAGGTAAGAGATGGGTGAGAGCTAGGAGGGTTAGGTGTGGCAGGGAGGTTTTGAAAGTGAGTGAGTTGGATAAAAGAGAGAAAAAGATAGAGTATCAGGAGAAATTGAAAGATGAATGGAACGCAGTGAAAGATCGGGAAAATGGCAGCGTGGAGGAGGAATGGCAGTTGTTTAAGAGTGCTGTGGTGGGGCATGCAGAAGAGGTGTGTGGTGTGAGACGTGTGGGTGGTGGTGTAAGAAAAGGAAGTGAATGGTGGTGCGAGGAAGTAAGTATGGCTGTGGCTGAGAAGAGACGTGCATATGAAGTGTGGCTGCAGAGGAAGGATGAGTTGTCATATGAAAGGTATAAGGAAAAGAGGAATAGAGCGAGAAGGGCTGTGCGTGATGCTAAAGTGGCAGCAGATGAGAGGTGGGGTAGGCGGCTGACAGAGAATTTTCAACAGAATAAGAAAATGTTTTGGAAGGAGGTGAAAAGGGTGCGAAAGGGAGAGTCTGGGAAGGAAGAACGAGTAAAAGCAGAGGATGGAAGGATGTTAATTGAGATGGATGCAGTAAGGAAGAGATGGGCAGAGTATTTTGAAAGATTGTTAAATGTAGAGGAGGAAAGGGTGGCTGAGATTGTGGCAGATAGAAGGGTGCAAGGAATAAATGTGTTGGGAGAGTTGAATGATTCTTTGATCACGAAGGAGGAAGTGGAGAAGGCAGTAAAGGAGATGAAAACAGGGAAAGCTGCAGGTATGGATGGGTGTGCTGTGGAATGCCTGAAGGGTCGTGGAGTGACTATTGTTGACTGGTTAGTAAGATTATTGAATGTGTGCTTTGAGAAAGGTATGGTGCCAATTGACTGGGCAAGTGCTTGTGTGGTCCCGTTGTATAAAGGCAAGGGTGATAAGTATGAATGTACTAGCTTTAGGGGTATAAGTCTGTTGAGTGTTGTAGGTAAAGTGTATGGTAGAGTGTTAATTATGAGAGTTAGAGAGGGTACAGAGGGAGTGATTAGTGATGAGCAGTGTGGCTTTAGGAGAGGGAGGGGATGCGTTGATCAGGTGTTTGCTGTGAGACAAGTGTGTGAAAAGTATTTAGCGAAAGGCAAGGATGTGTTTTGGGCATGTATGGATTTAGAGAAAGCGTATGATAGAATTGATAGGGAGGCTTTGTGGACTGTTTTAAGATTGTATGGACTTGATGGTAGGTTACTAAAAGGGGTGAAAAGTTTTTATGTAAATAGTAGAGCGTGTGTAAGAGTGGGAAATGCTGTGAATGATTGGTTTCCCGTGAGAGTGGGGCTGCGACAGGGATGTGTGATGTCGCCTTGGTTGTTTAATATTTACATGGATGGTGTTGTAAGGGAGGTGAATGCAAGAGTTTTAGGTGGTCTGAGTCTGGTAAATGTTGATGGAGGAGAGTGGAATCTGAAGCAGCTGCTGTTTGCAGATGATACTGCACTGGTGACTGATTCAGAGGAGAGATTGAGACAGTTGGTAGAGGAGTTTGGAAGGGTGTGTGAAAGGAGGAAATTGAAAGTAAATGAGAATAAGAGTAAAGTGATGAAGTGTACGAGGTTGATAGATGGTAGGGGGATGAATATAGTTTTGAATGGTGAGTTGCTTGAGGAGGTAGATTGTTTTAAATATCTAGGGTCACATGTTGCTGTGGATGGAAGAATAGATGCAGAAGTGAAGTTTAGAATAAATGAAGTAGGAAAGGTGCTGGGAGGAATGAAAAAAGTGTTTAAATGTCGTTCGCTTAGAATGGATGTAAAGAGAAGGCTGTATGAGGGTGTTGTGGTACCGACTGCATTATATGGGGCTGAAACATGGAATATGGGTGTAGCAGAGAGGAAAAAGTTTGAATGTAATGGAGATGAGATGTCTGAGGAGTATGTGTGGAGTGACGCGTATGGATCGAGTGCGAAATGATGAAGTGCGAAGGAGAACTGGAGTTGTTCGGGAGATGGCTGGTAGAGTTGAGCAGAGGGTGTTGCAATGGTTTGGGCATATGGAGAGAATGGATAATGATCGATTGGTGAAAAAGATAACTAGATCTGATGTGAGAGGTGTAAGACTGAGAGGAAGACCACGAATAGGATGGATGGACAGTGTGAAGAGAGCGCTGGATGCGAGAGGGATGTCTGTTGAGCAAGGAAGAGTGGCTGTGCGTGACAGAAATAAATGGAGAGAAATTGTGAATGAATAAGTGATGACGCAGCCCTGAGGGGATATTCTCCCGCATTTGGTCTGATCAGCTAGTCAGGTCAGGTGCGGGTAAGGGGATGGGTCTGTTATGATGTGGCAGGGGTAAACCAGTTCTGCTGTCGGGCCCTGCTGTGGATGTCACTGATTGCATTGCGCAGTTGACCCTTGTGCGGTGTGATGCGGTGAGGATCTGTCCGTTCTCCCCTTTGGGGCTAAGATGCGAATGAATGTGTTTGAATGGATGAGTAAATGGAGAGTGAGTCGTCCTGTCTCGGCTACCTCCCTTTCCTTGGGGGAAGCAGCCTAGGTATATAGATAGATAGATAGATAGATAAGCTTATGTATTTATTGTTCTACCTTTGCCTCCATCAATACTCTTTCATTTTTACTTTGTCGTCCTTTTCACTGTTCTTATATTTTTTCATTCATTTCTTGCCTTATCTCTTGATTTCTCTTTAAATCGTTCTCTCTCCTTTCATTCACTGTCTTCGGCACTTTTTCATTCATTCGTTTTGTTTTCATGTCCTTCTCGCCTTTCGTTTGGCTTTCATTTTTCTCATCTCGCATTCATTTCCCTTTCCTATTCACCTGTCATCACTTTTCGTTTTTTCGCTGTTTCTTTATCTGTTCTCTCTCCATCCTTCCCTTGTCTCCTGTCTCCTTCATCATTCTTCCTTTTTCATTGTCTTTTCCCTCTCTTTTCTGGTTACTCTTTTAAGCCTAGTAAAGCTTAATATGGAAAACGTATGGTATCAGCTAAGATAGTCTTTCCTCTGCGGTCTCTCTTTCCGCTCAAATGTTCTCCCCCCTTTTTTTTTTCTCCTGTATATTAATATTGTTTCAATCTCTCTTCTCCTTATATATTTGGATCTTATTCTTTATTCCTTCCTCCCTCTCTCACTGTGTCTCCACATACTTTGTGAACTCTGTGTGTGTGTGTGTGTGTGTGTGTGTGTGTGTGTGTGTGTGTGTGTGTGTGTGTGTGTGTGTCGCACGCTTGGGCTCTGGACAACGTCGACGACGATGATATTTGGATGAAGTTCAGTAACATAATCCATATGGTATACAGAAACAAGAGATGGTTAAGAGGCATTTTTCTGGTGTGTAAAAGCCTGTGTTAACCAGGTGTGTATGCTGGTGCTGCAGTGTTGTTGGCAGAATGTGAGGGAGCTGCAGATGACAAGAGAGATGGTAGGGATATGTATGAGATGGAGACAGAGGACGCTCACAAATACAGTCCAAACAAATTACCGGAATACACTGTCATGCATAAATAAGACTGTTTGGTGAAAGATACACCTGCAAACAGGCCATTACTGTAGTTTGTATGATCTCACCTTCGTAACAGCAATCAATAGGTAGGACTCTGTGCTTGACATTTACCTCTGTATTATATTTCTGGCATTCCTGCTTCAATCACATTGCCTTCACTCCCTTTTCTCAGATCTTTTCTCACTCCTTCACCTTATCCATTCTTAGTTTCTTATAATGTTTGTGGTATTCGGCATTTTTTCATAATCATCACCTTTCATTTTCTCACTCCTTCCATCACCAGGCATTCAGTCACAGTCACTTCATTCAACCCTGGCCTTTACATCATCAACCTGGCTTTACCTTCCTTCCCTTCACCGTTATTTGTCCTTGCCTTTTACTCTACTTGCATCATCATCATCATCATCATCGTGTCTATAGCCCGTATTCTCGTCGGTTAAGCTACATAACACCCCCTCCTAAGCAATTTATTTCCCTTATTACGCATTACTATCCTCCTGCGTGTTACTGTATTTAAACCATTCTAATATCGCTATACTCTTCATAATTAAGTACATAACTATACTGACCAGCCATACCCGAAAATAAATCGCTGAGGAAGAGGTGCCATGAAGCTTATAAATCCGACGAGAATACGGGCGTATGTCTTTGTTTCGTCTCCGTCATTCCCTCCAGTCCTTCCTATATCTATCAGTTTTCCATTATTTCCTTCCCACCTCCCTCCCTCACCCCTCTCTTCAACCTTCCCTCTCCTACATTCCCCTTGTTTATTCTTTTCTTCGGCCATTCCAGTTCCTCTCTTCATCGTGATTATTTTTACTCCCCTCTTTCCTCCCGCCATCGTGCCTCACCTCCATCCCCGACCTTTTCTTGGTTTTCTCCAACTTTGCCTTCCTCTTCAGTTTTCCTAATTTTTTTGTGTTCCTATACTCTCTCTCTCTCTCTCTTCCTTCTTTCTCAAATCATTCATTTTTTTTTCCTTCCTTCCAATATTTTTCTTCCTCCTTTCTTTTCCACATCCTACCATCACCGCTCGTCTCTTCTTCCTACTTGTTCCCTCTCTAATTTTTATCTTCATTCGTATCCTTCGTTCCTTCCACTATGTTCTTTCTTTTATTTTCTCTACCCTCCCTCTCCAAACCTCTCTCCTCTTCTTCCTTTCTTTTGCCCACTTTCACCTCACATCTTCTCTCCAATCTTTCCTTCATTTCCTTTGGTTCGCTCAGTTCATTTACCTCTCCCTCGTCTTCTTCCGCTTCCTCTCTTTCCTTTCTTCTTAAAAGTTTCCCATCTTTACCCTCACCTTTCCAAACTCTCCTTTATTTCCTCTCCTTTATACCTTCCAATTCTCACTTCATCTCTCTTTCCCCTTCTCCTTCAAGCACCTTTCACCCCCTCCCCCGCCCAGCTCCCGCTTGAGACCAGCCAGTTATTAGTTCGCGTTAATTACAGTGGAATGACGTCCCTGATGACGCTGTCACAAGTTAATGAACTATTTAACTGAAACGACTGATTTAGCCTCAAGTTTTATTATAATTATATCCTTCACACTTCTGACGGTGTTTGAAACAATTATATTTTTCATCTGCCTCATCATGGATTAATTCTTTTAACTGAGTCTCGATGCCAGTTCATTTTTTCCACGTTAAGCCGTATTTAAAATGATAATTTTCCCATAATTCTCATCGTTAATTTTGTGTGTGTCCTTCGGTGCTTCGATTTAGTTTATTTTTTTCCCATGTTTAGGTGAATAGTGATAATTTTCACTGGCTTCGTAAAGGACTTTTGGATTACTTTCTCTCAACCGTCGTATTTACTTTCCACTCTCCTGCCAAATGGTTCTTGAATGTCATAAGTATAATAATTCACGCATGTACAGCAGCGTTTTTCACTCAGGGGTCCGCCAACCAGAACGGGGCAGCAGACAGTTGCCCGGTGGACCGTAAAACAGCTGACAGGCATTCTTTAACCCTCAGTGTACCATATCGCGCTTCTTTTTTCTGTCTCTTTCACCCGCACCTGCATTCATATCAATCGACTGATGTTTATCTTAACAAAGACAGCGAAGAGATTGGGGGAAAACTTTGGTTTCATTCTAATCTCTTGGCATGCGAACATATGAGTATATTAAGAGCTAAATGTCTACAATTATAGTCTTAGGCAAGATCTGTGAAAGGAAGGGTAACTTAAGATGCAGCTGAAATTAAATATTTGAAGTAATTAGCCTATCACTTGTAGGTAAGTAAAGGCAAGATATTTAGGAACAAAATTAAACCAGCAATACTGAAGTTCTGACCGATGTCTGGCTACATACTGTCATGATCTTGTATTTAGAACACAAAGCAAAAGTTCCCGTCACATTTCAGCTAAGTAGTGTGTTCTTATGCTTTGAAGTGTTAATATATTTTTGTTTCCTGCATGACAGACAGTTAACCATGCTGGTCCTTAAGCCAGTAAACAGTACACACTGCTCTCTTACATCACGCTGAAATGCTGCTTGATTTGTTGAAATTTTACAAGTACTTTGACTCATTAACCAAGTGAACCTTATATTCTATTTTTTCTAGTCTGAGTTACTAACTGATTTTCCTGCTAAGGAAATAATTAAACCTGAGATTCAGTAAACTGGAGAAAAAAAAAAAAAAAAAAAAAAAAAAAAAAAAGCTGATGCTGACAATTTTTACATATACCTGACGAATTACTAATATATAATTATACAGTAAAGTAGTTATACGATCAAGACTTATGTTATCTACACCGGCAGATAAAAACAGGGAGGGGACAGGCTAGCATACCCTCTAGTTTAGGACCTGGGTCCAAGGGGATCCCTGGAATATTTACCTGGACACAGTGGTCCTCTTGGCAATCATGAATTTTACCGCGGTTACATGGCAGTACCCTTGCATCCAGAGGGAGGGAGGAGAGTCAGGGGAAGAATGGTGTGTGAGAAGGAGTGGAAAGAAGGAAATATTTTCCCTCCCACATTTCCATCCCCATAACACACCGTCAATCCCAAACACCCTGGCTCTCTCTCACAGAGTCACTCCTACAACAGATACAGTCGTGGTAACAAATTATTTAACACGTGTGGGGATCCATACTTACTGAGCGAGACCCTTTCCAACCCACTTGAATTTTACTCGTTAGGTAATCTCCACAATGTAAAAGAACTGCTGGCGCAACTGTATGTTTCCTCTCTCTCTCCTTCTCTCTCTCTCTCTCTGTACGTATGTATGTTACGGTGTGGTGAGTGTGTCGCGTATGTACGTGGCCGTGCCACCGTTGCCTGTGCACAAAACCCCTTCTCCCTTCAATATGCACTAGGACGCACAAGCATCGGCTCCAGCGGGGCTTTTTTTTTTTTTTTTTTTTTTTTTTTTTTTACGCGCTGCGCCTTCCAATGCACAGCAGCGTAACAAAAGTGTTGACTGGGAGTGCAGCTGTCTGGTTAACCCTTTCAGTTCGATGACGCATTATCTATTTTATCCTTGCAACCTCCAGACAACTTTATTTAGCTTTAAGGAGCCTATTCGAACTAGTGGTGTTTGGTACAGCCGTTCACTAACCCCTCCAGTGTGAAATGTTCTTCATTGGCTGAATAAAAATCGTCAGAATGTAGCAAGACTAAAAAGAAAATCACCTGATTCGGGGGACTGTCAAGCTTATGCCTCTCCTGCCAACACCACCGCACAGAGCTGGTGTGGTGTGGTGTGGCGTGGCGTGGCGTGATGTGGTGTGGTGTGGTGTGGTGTGGTGTGGTGTGGTGTGGCGTGGCGTGATGTGGTGTGGTGTGGCGTGGCGTGGCGTGGCGTGATGTGGTGTGGTGTGGTGTGGTGTGGTGTAGTGTGGTGTGGTGTGGTGTAGTGTAGTGTAGTGTAGTGTAGTGTAGTGTAGTGCTGTGTAGTGTAGTGTGGCGTGGCGTGGCGTGGCGTGGCGTGGCGTGGCGTAGTGTAGTGTAGTGTAGTGTGGTGTGGTGTGGCGTGGCGTGGCGTGGCGTGGTGTGGTGTGGTGTAGTGTGGTGTGGTGTGGTGTGGTGTGGTGTGGTGTGGTGTAGTGTGGTGTGGTGTGGTGTGGTGTAGTGTGGTGGTTCTGAAGGACTGTCACACATGCACATTTGGCAAGTGTACAGTTGCAGACATAGATACTAAATAATTCCATAACGGTAAACAACCAGACAGGCAGCAGTTACTTTCGGAACTCGGCGATACTCTGCCAGGAGTCCAGCAAACTTAGCACATTATTGTATATACAAGTTTCACAACGTACCAAACGAAAAGTGATATCACAGGCCGCGACTTTACGTCAGTTATGCAAACATACGAGGAAAACTGGGCTGCAATTATTATTATTATTTTTTTGTAATATTATTGTCACCCGCTTCTAAATCCAGCTCCTCCCCGTATTTAGGAAAGAAAAAGGTCAATTGTGCTTAAGCTTTTTTTCCCTTGATGATCGTACTTAATTTAGCTCTAACCTAACCTAATCTAAACTAAACTAACTTAACCGTAAGAGTGTAACTAATACCATCACACAGTGATGCTTTGCTATGGGTACACTCGTCTCTGCAAACTATCACTGGCGTCAAGAAGGACACTGTCTAGGAACGTCCAATCCTTGTTGCGGCTGGTGCGGTATAGGAACTGTACTGGAAGTGGCACAAGGTCAGGCCCAGGTTCAATCCAGGTGTGGGACGGTTAGTTTAACAAAAACAACCAGTTAACAGTCTGACCTGATCCCCATAATTAATGTTAACCTATGAGAGTCAAGCGCGACTCCAATTCTCATCTCGCTTGAACTTCAATGGTTAGCAATATCTCATCAGGTTTCGATATGGTTTTCATAATATGTAAAGGAACTTCTGACTGCAACTATGTGTTGGGTAAGATCTATAAACCTTCCATCATCCAATCCTTTTTTGCCTATCAGAAACGCAGGAGCCCACGGCTACGCCACTCAGTCCCGACATTTAAGGCGAGGGTGACCAACCTCACTCGCCCCTGGGTGGCATTATGAGAGCAATAAGCTCCAACCAACCCTCAGATATAAACCCTTACAACAAATCCAGCTGGAGCGCGTTTACCCACTGAACCACCAGACGTCATCTGGTTATATGGCTGCCACCCAGCGTAGTAACTGGTTTCCTGGGTTACAGGAAACCAGTTGTCTTGTCAATTAATGTAGTAACTAGGTAGTACTACATCGAGTAAGTGGAAAGTGGGCGCTCCCACCTACCACAACCAAAATGGAAAAACAGGTAAGTACAATGATAAATGAAAACTATCGACTTGCCCGTATGATGATGATGATGATGACGATGATGGCAGAAAGTAAGGGATATCTGCAGAAGGTAATGAATTAGTCTGAGAAAGTCTGTGAAAAAAAAAAAAAAAAAAAAAAAAAAGCTGAAGGCGAATGCAAACAATGAAGATTCAGGAATGAGAAAGGAAGGAACATAACAACTTACGATATGCAGGATAGGACAGACAAAGAACAGTGAATGGCAGAGTTAATGGGAGGTGACGTACTTCAGGCGGTGTACAGAGTTAAATATATGGCAGCTGTACTGCATAAAAATGTCAAATTAGTGTTAAAGAGAGATCAGTTCAGGGGAGAAGAATACAGAAAACATGACAATAATACGGTGGAAAAAATGTCTGATTTGGAGAGTAAGAGAAACTCGTGTGAAAATGTGTTACCGTGGAAATGAAAGCTGGGAAGTGCCAAAAGAATTTTTCAATGTTCCAATTTGTAGAAACAACAATTTTCATTACAGCTACGGGTATAAGCAGGAAGGATGTAGTCAGAAGAGTAATTTATGACCAGTCTGAAAAGGAAAATCAGAAAACAAGACCAAGATAGTGGATTTTCTGAACAGATCAAGGGAAATCAGCAGAGATGAGATGACACAGAAATACTTGAGGAATGCATTTAGACTAAAGGTCACGTAAAGAATAGAATGGTAAGGGACAAGGATGAAAAAAATCTTAAAGACCATGGAAGCTATTCTATCGTGATCTTCGCGGAAGAAAATAATGCTTCGATGGTGGTGGTGGTGGTGGTGGAGACGACGATCGCCTCTCCTCTAAACCTCCCTTGTTTTCCTCACCGAAACTCAACTCTCTGAGACAACTGATGGCGATTCCTTCTCTGTATCCTCCTACTTTCTCAATACTCACTTCAAAGCCAAAGGTGGCTGTTGTGTATATGTACGCAACAACCAATCATGCTCTCGTGTTTCTGAACATGAATCTCATAAATTCTCTGCGCTCTGGCTTCAGCTATCCTGTCATTTTCTGACTAGATATATATGTGCTGTTTACTTATCCTCTATTTCTACTGACTACGAAAAATTCTACGACTATCTTAGGTCTAAGATGGAACACAACCTATCGATTTCTTCTCTCTCTGAACTCCATCCAAGGCCATTTCAATGTTCACCATCACCTTTGGCTCTCCTCTCCTTTCACTGTTCCACCTGGTGAACAAGCCTACAACTTCTCTATCTTTAATGACCTAGAGCAGCTTGTACAGCATCCTACCCGTATCCCTGACCGCCTTGGAGAGAGTTCCAACATATTTGACCTCTTCATTAGAAACGAATCCTTCTGCTTACACTGTTCAACTTCTCTCTCCAGTGGGCTCCTCCAATCACAGCCTAATCACCTTATCCTGTCCTGTTGCTCCAGTAACGTCTGTGGACCTTCCCAAGATGCAGTGGCTGTGGCACTTTGGAGCTGCTGATTGGGATGCCCTCAGGCAGTACTTCTTTGAATTTACCTGGAATGATTATATTACTTCTATGACCGACAGGCATCAGGGTGTGCCTTGTGCACTGTGGAGGCTATTCTCTCAGGCATGGAAGCATACATTCCTTTCTCTTATCCTGTGACTGATGCAAAATAAAAAAAAAATGGCTTAATCACACCTGTTCCAATGCTGCCTACAACAAGCAGAGGGCCTATAAAAAGTACCGGAGTCAACTCACCCCTGAATCTCATCTCTAATATTTTTGCCTATAATCGCGCTAAATCTGTTCATCACTCTGCTAAAAATACTTTCATTTTTCTGAATGCTCTAAACTCTCCAACTCAAATTCTTCCTGCTCGTCCTGGAACCTTGCCGAAAACCTTTCTACCAACGTTAACGCATCATCCTTCCCTCCTCGTTTCCACTTTGATGGTACTGTAGCTGTTTCTGCCACTGCTAAAACTGAACTCTTCACACAGACTATCTCCTCTAATTCCATCTTAGATGAATCCAGTGCTGTTCTGCTATCATTTCCCCCCTCTGACTTGCTCATGGCTGACATTAAAATTTCTTCAACTGATGTATTTTCTGCCATCACTGGCCTCAATACTGTACTAACAAGGAATATGGGCTTGATGGGGCCCCTCCTGTTGTCCTCAAGTGCTGTGCTTCTGTGCTTACACCCTCCCTAGTTGCCTTTGTCTATCTACTTGTACCTTTCCTTCTTGCTGGAAGTCTGTTCTCATTCAGCCTGTACCAAAGGAGGGTGATCATTCCCAGCTCTCTGACTATCACCTAATTGCTTCAACATCCCGTATTTTAAAGATTTTAAATCTATTCTTAAGAAAAAAATTTATAGCACCTTTCTTATCACAACCTTCTTTCTGATCGTCAGTATGGGTTCCGCCAGGGACACCACTGGCGATCTTCTCACCTACATTCCAGACTCTGGTCATTCTCCTTCTGGGACTCTGGCAAAAGCCTTGCCATTGCACTTGGCATCTCAAAGGCTTTTGAATGAGTCTGGCATAAATCTTTAATTTCCAGAGTGCTCTTTTATGGTTTCTATCCTTCCATCTTTGCCTTCATCTCTAACTTCCTTTCTTGTCGTTCTAGCTGCTGTTGTTGATAGCCATCGCTCTTCTTCGAGAGCTATCAACAGTGGTGTTCCTCAGTGCTCTGTCCTATCACCAATTCTCACCTTCTATTCATCAATGACCTTCTAAGCTGTACATCTAATCCTATCTACTCAAAAGCTGATGACTCCACCCTTCACCTTTCCATTCGTATATCGCAGCATGCATCTCAGCAAATACGTCAACAGACATGGGAGGCTATGGCATGAATCATGTCGACTTGGGTTCATACCTATGATTGGGGTAAAAGTAATCTTGTTGTTTTTAAAGCATCAAAAACTCAGTTCTTACACCTTTCAACCCATCAAAATCATCCGCACGAGTATCCTCTAATTTTTTTTAAACAAATATCCAGCTTAATCCAGCATCATCTTTAAACATACCTGGGGTTTCATTCTTCCATGATTTATCTTGGAAAGATCATATTAGGTCTCGGAAAATCTGCTTCCAAGAGATTAGGTGTGTTAAACTGACTCCTTGCCTTCTATACCCCTGCACAGTTATTGACTTTATACACGGGTTTTATTCGCTAGTATAGAGTAAAACTCTCATGTGTGGAGCGGATCCCCACATACAGCTCTTTTCAACAGGGTGAAGTCAAAGGCTTTTCGTCTCATTAACTCTCCTCTTACTGGGTCCCATCAACCTCTGTCTCTTCGCCGCACTGTTGCATCTTTATTCTATCGCTATTTCAATGGTTACTGCTTTTCTGAACTGTCTGCATGCATCCCTCCACCACTTCAGCGGGCGGAAGCGTAGCACCCGTCTAGCAACAAATTATCATCCCTTATCTGTCTAGTTCTCTAATGCACGAGTTAGCCGTTATTCCCACTCCTTCGAGTATACAAGAGGTCAAATCTGGTTCTATCCTCCTCTTTCTGTATTTCCTCCCGCCTAAGACCTCCAGTCTTTTAAACGCAGTGTGTCAAGGCATCTCGAAATGAACGGATCTTGATTTTGGCTCTCTGTTTTCTTATTTTTTGTTGTTTCTTCAAGGGAACAATCCTGCGGGCTTCTGACCTTTCGTTCCTTCTTCCTTCCATAAAAAAATCATAATGATGATGTCAATATGGTGGGCAGTGTAATGGGCTACGCTTCCATTCATTCTTCAACACTGCCTTCGAAAAGCTTCGTTCAAGGAGATAATGGTGAAAATAATGAAGTGTTAAAAGAATACAGAATTACAGAGTAGAACCAACCGTGAATATAAGCGAAGACTATTAAGTGCGGTGAGTGACGCATGGCTGACGGCTTACGTGCATTCAAAATCCACTGCCATAAATCCCATGTGTTCAATCCAGGCTGCAGTTACCAGGGATTTACACAGAAACGATACAACGCCCGCAGTAACACCAACTGGCGGGGCGGGGCAAACATTTCTCATACATTTACGATCTGCTGCTGAATTATTATCCTTCATAAGGAATAATCTGCAAAAACTAGGTCATAATTCTGGCTTTGTGTCTGAGCACGCAGAGCAGAATGTTTTATATAAATTCTGCCTGGTCGTGATCGTTATCATCATCATCATCAGAATCGCCATTCCAACCCAAATTCCAATCTGAATGATATCGTGAGTTACCGGGTAAGATCCGCAGGCAAAGAAACAGAAAGCAGGAAACTGGGAGAGCAATTAAACATCATGTCCATTGCCCTGTGAAATGACCCACACACTTGTACAAACGTCATATAATCCTTTGGAATCCAGGATCCACCTGGATCGTATCATGTGATGGCGTACCGGCAGGTGTCAACCCATCTCGTACGGTAATTAAATACAAGTACAGAGTGAGCTTGTGAGAGTGACCAAGTGTTGCTGTGTTCTGCTTCCCCTCTCCCAAGTTACTGCTCATCTTGCCCCAAGTCACTGTCCCATGTCCCCCTCTCGCGTCGCCATCCCTCCCTTACCTCACCCTCTCCAACCTCCCTCTCTCCCGTGTGCGCTATATGCTGCCCCCCCCCCCCACTCCCCTGCATGCCACAGCCTCAAACCCTCTCTCTATCCCTCCTTCGCCCTTCCTCCCTTACCTTTCCCCCAACCCCCTTCCACCCTCCCGCCAGTATGAAAGCATAGTGCTAAAGTTCTTTATCACGTAGCTTCTTTTACCTCTTCTTTGTGTTTACATTTCCTCAAAGTTTCCTTCACGATGTTGTTCCGCTTTTTCCCCGTGCACCGGATCGCTAGTCCTCATCTCCATGCAGGAAAATGAAGGAAAATTTCCGGGTCTTAAAAAAATGACAAACAAAAAAGAAAGAAGGAAAAAGCAATATCTCCGCACCCATGGAGACCTGGCGTAGCAGCGGCCGTGTTGACTGGACAAATTTCACGACTGCAAATCACGTCTGTCAATACGGCCCAATTCGGTGGCGCGTTTTTGTCTACAACACTTTATCGCTCGGCAGTTTGGCTTAATGTTTGGACACTGTGACCTGACCCGTAGAACTGGGATCTGACGCGGTAACAGCCAATTCCTCTCTGGAGAGTGGGAGGGTCACAGGATACACATCATAGTCCAGATCATTTAAGCCATACCAGACCTGTCTACGTACGGACTGCATTTTGAGAAACAACAACAAAAACGAGAGCTAAGTATACATTAGTTTACGCAAATATGACCCCACGCTTTACTTTAACAGTTTTGAAACGCTTCCATATCTTTAGAAGTTTGTTTGGCTCGAAAGATTAAACTGCGGTTTTGAGAGTCACTGCACACTGAAAATACACTTACACTTGCAACCGTTGATGTGATGCAATGACGTGATGGTATGCAGCACCGACACGCTCCTTGCCTCGCCATGTAATGCAATGACGTGATGGTATGCAGCACCGACACGCTCCTTCCCTCGCCATGTGATGCAATGACGTGATGGTATGCAGCACCGACACGCTCCTTGCCTCGCCATGTGATGCAATGACGTGATGCTATGCAGCACCGACACGCTCCTTGCCTCGCCATGTGATGCAATGACGTGATGGTATGCAGCACCGACACGCTCCTTGCCTCGCCCCGTCTGACTCCTCAAGGTGCTTTGGCCAGGGAAAATATCAGGCAAAACTGCGAGTGTTGAGTTAAAGGTGATAACTTGGTGAAGCAGCGGATGTTGTGCCCGTCTGTCCCCGTCCGTGTGTCACCTGGCTGTGTGTACTTACCTGAGCTGCCAACACCAGGTATTACTAACTGTGGGTCGTATTGTAAGTGGCATAGGAAGCTGCCAACACCAGGTATTACTAACTGTGGGTCGTATTGTACGTGGCACAGGAAGCTGCCAACACCAGGTATTACTAACTGTGGGTCGTATTGTAAGTGGCATAGGAAGCTGCCAACACTAGGTATTACTAACTGTGGGTCGTATTGTAAGTGGCACAGGAAGCTGCCAACACCAGGTATTACTAATTGTGAGTCGTATTGTAAGTGGCACAGGAAGCTGCCAACACCAGGTATTACTAACTGTGGGTCGTACTGTAAGTGGTATAGCAGGCTGTGTAGCACCTTTTCCTCAGGGATTTATTCAGCACATTTCACCACAACATCCTCTTGTGCATTATTGTGGCAAACTGTCTCGATATTAAAGCATTATTATTTAACAGAACGAAAATTTAAGATGCAATATGAAAAAATCACTTAGAGATAGTTGCTACCAGCCTCTCATACCACTCAGTATACCTGTACGGTCCTGTGTCGCCTCATGTGTAACTACTCCTGTGTCCTTTAACACATGTTGATGAGAATACGGCACCAAGACACACCGGCCAGACACACCAACCTCTGACATACTAAAACTGACGAAGGTGGAGGCCACGAGAGAGGGAGAGGCGAAGGAGAATATGAGGGAGATGAGAGGGATAGGGGAAAGAAATGACTGAGAGAGTGGAGCGGTACAGGTGGGGGAATGGTGGAGGAGAAACATGGGAAGCAAATGGTTGAGGGAATTAGAGGGGACGAGTAAAATGAGAAAGAAGTAAAGAAGACCGGAGAGAGAGTCAAGGAATGGAGGGACAAATGAGTGAGAATGAAGAACAGTTGAGGAGGAAAAGAAATTTCAATGAGAAGGAATGGGAAGGAGTGGGGAAAGGGAAGGAAGGAGGACGAAAAGCAGCTGACAGTACAATGGTGAGTTAGTTAATACCAATGTAATATCAATACCAGTATAATACTGTACTTACGGTATACCTCCTGTTTAGCATTCTGATGGTTATTAGTTCAACTAGTCGGCAATAGTAAAAATTTTCTTTGTGTTTACATCTTTCACAAACCAGGAAGCTCCCTGCCCAACCTCACCCATGTATGAAAGCGAAAGAAAGTATCTATTAAAAACTGCATACTTCACCCTTCCGTCGATACCACTTTCCCACTTTTCTGCCGGTGTGCTGCTTGTAGAAGACAATATAAATGCAATTCTGTCAGCAACAGCCAGCATATACAGTGCTCGATGACTGTTTCCGTGCACATTATCGTGGTAATAACATCAATGAAAATGAGTGAAAACGTTATTTATTTCCACATGATTAAAAAAAAGTATTAGGGAAAATAACAGTCTGTAGTATTGTTTGTGCGGCAGAGAAACGGCTCCCTCACCACACAATATTGCACAATGTATTTGAAATGTAATTTAAGTTTTATTTTATGGCCGTTCCGTGTTGGCAGATCAGACGAGGGGGAATGGTGGCGGCTGATATTGCATCAACAGCTGTTATCTGGAAACTTGTTGAGGACAGAGGGTTCTTGACCAAAGTTTGGTGCTACGATCACCTGACGTAAGCCCTCATATTATTTTATTTGATCTCTCTCTCTCTCTCTCTCTCTCTCTCTCTCTCACACACACACACACACACACACATACACACACACTCACACACACTAGCATCAAATTATCATCAAACCCAGACACTGAAGTTTTCCCTGCCCACACGGCAACACAACGCTAAGGGCCAGACAAAGCAAAAGAAAGAAAAAAAAAGGGGGGGGGAGTGCAAACCTTAGCCCCCGGTATTGGTGCATCATTACAAAGGCATCAACAACAACTAAGTCCCACCGCTAGTCCGTGTGTGTGTGTGTGTGTGTGTGTGTGTGTGTGTGTGTGTGTGAACCAATACCAATGTGAGACAATGTATGTGGGTGAACGAATGATTGAATTAATGCTAATGTGAAAAATGTGAGTGAGTAAATGCGTGTGTGAACTGATACAAATGTGATACAACGTGAAAGCAAGTGAAAAGAGTTTGAAACTTGCGTGAGTGAAAATTCGGTGTGATATTAATATGTGGTACGTCATTGATGGTGGCCAGCCCACGGGGGCCAAGGAGGACACATCCATTTCTGACGAACACACAGGTGTTCCAGCTTTCACAAAAATCTGCCCAGTTCTGAATAGTTGATGACATACAGACAGACATTCTAAATATCTCGACATAGTACAGAGGACGACTATGAGAAAATAACATCATTCTCTTTAATTTCTTGGCAGAACAGATCGATATAATGTTTTCTTATGAACCAAATAATATACCGTGCAATTATTAGCGTTTGTCCCGTTTCCACTGTCGTGCAGGTGTGCGCTGGAAAGATGACTGCAGCTAAGTTTTCATTAGCGACTTGGCGCCTCATTCTCTTCGAAGGCTTTCTGCACCTCTTCCTTAGCGGTATTTTGTACATTATGCCCCTGTGGTGCCTTTTTTATGCAAATTTCATGATTATCATCCCTTGATTACTAGGCTGTTCATTTCCTTCTCATTATTGCCATCGCCAGACAATTTAATTTAATATGGGAGGAGAATTTCCAACCTGGAGGCGTTACATATAGTCTAAATTTGCCCCTTCCATACCAAACTTGAAAAATATGGATTAGTAAAACTGTGTAGTGGTAGTGTGATTAATAAGAAAAAGACTAACATAATAATTTAATATGGACATACTTGGCACTATTAACCCGCCAGGTTATACAGAAATATTCTGCAAGGACGAGGTATATGTGAATCTTACAACCCGACGAGAAATGGAAGCTCTGACTCTTCTTGTCAAGAAAGTAATAACAAAGACTTGCTCTTATATGCTTCATCCTTTCTCCTCCCCAATTCTGCAAGCGTCACCCACTGTGTGACGTGTTCTACTGAATACTTTATTTCTGTTCTCGGATTCTTGTACGTCAGAATCTAAATCATATTTTATTTCAAAGCTTCAAGTCCTCCATCCCTCTCGTCCATAATTTCATCATACAATCCAGCTTTCTCTCTGTGTATCAGAATTCTCTCACCTGAAGTCGACTATTTCATACAGGAGAAATTTCCTCTCAAATGTTTTACCCTTGCTGGCACAACCGCATCGACTGTGTGTGTGTGTGTGTTGCCAACCTACACTTGTACTGTTGTTTCCTCAATCTCTTCAGCACGATGACATTTATTTCATTCGGGTTCTCTTAGTGTGCGTCCACACTTGCCCATAACAGTCCTTTGGTTTTCACAGCCAGCCTAATAAAACCCGTGACTGTGTGTACCCGCCTTGGTTGCAGTGCCAGGCAGCCAGCGTCAGTCTCCTGTGGTTTACTACCCAGTAAATACTAATGTAAAACACATGTATTAACCCTCAATTGGACCGGGCAACTCTTTTATTCCATTTCAGACGATTTTATTCAGCTGTTAATTTTTTTTTTATGCGAGGAAGAAGGAACCAAAGGCCATGAGCCCGCAGTAACAGTTCCCTCCAAGAGAAAAACAAAATACAATAGAGAGCCAAATTCAAGATCCGATCATTTTGAGGTGCCTGGACACACTGCGTTTGAAAGACTGGAGATCATAGGCAGCAGGAAATACAGACAGAGGGAGACAGTTCCAGAGTTGACCTGTTCATAAATGAAAGACTGGGAGTAACGGTTAACTCTTGCATTAGAGAGTTGGACAGAAAAGGGATGAGAGTTTGCTGCTTGATGGGTGCTATGCGCCCGTCGTAGATGTGGAGGAATGCAAGCAGACAGTTCAGACGAACAGTGACCATTGAAGTAGCGACAGAAAAGAGATAAAGATGCAACAGTATGGCGAAGAGACAGAGGTTGAAGGGAGTCAGTAAGAGGAGGAGAGTTAATGAGACGAAAAGCCTCTGACTCCGCCCTATTGAGAAGAGCTGTATGTGGGGAGCCTCCCCACACATGAGAGTTGTACTCCACACAGGGGCGGATAGAACCCCTGTATAGAGTCAACAATTGTGCAGAGGTAAAGAAAGAGTGGAGTCGGCTTAGCACACCCAATCTCTTGGAAGCAAATTTTACAAGAGATGTAATATGATCTTTCCAAGATAAGTCCTGAGTAAATGAAACCCCAAGCATGTTCAAGGATGATGCAGGATTAAGCTGAATATTATTAAACATTATTGGGTATACCTGTGGAAGATTTTGTTGGGTTGATAGGTGTAAGAACCGAGTCTTAGATGCATTAACCCGCGGCGTCCCATCGACGTACTTCCACGTCCTCACGTTATGTCACTGCCAATCCCGTTGACGTACTTCAACGTCCTGCAATTGCAAGGTTCATAATTTCCACAATTTTCAAAATTCGCGCAAGATTCGATTCGCCCACGTACCCAAGCCTCCCCTACCTGCCCCCAGGCAGGCAGCGTCCCAGACCCCGCGTGACCTGCGCTCGCCCTTGTCTCGGTCACTCACCTGTTAGCAGTGACCCAGGTCAGACATGGCGCGTAAAGGTCTCTCAGACGACGAAATACAATCCGCCCTGGATGCCTTCACTGGAGATAGTGATTCTCCACTTGATGATGATGTGGTGGATCGAGATTATGTGCAGCCTGAGGAGGAAATAACAAGCAGTGATGAGGAGGTCCCTTCGCCCCGGAAAAAGCGGTATGTCACGTATCATAAGGCAAGGGAAGGCCAGCCTGCACCCAAAACACCTGCATGGACCTCTCTCCATCCCCTAGAGAGAGATTCTAATGAGGACGAGGATGAGGACGATGACGATGACGGCGGCTTAGAACGTGATGTTGCCTCGTGGTTGGGGAAGGAAAAAATCTCACCCCGAGGATCAGAAGGTGGGGCGAGAAGGCAAATACAGTATGGCCTAGTGTTTTGTCTGGGGAAGGCGAAAATGGTGTGGTGGGAGTGCGGGGTGAAAGGGAAGTGGTGTGAGGGAGGCAGCACGAGCACGTGGTGCACGTAGGCCTAGGGGAGAGGAGGTGGAGCCACTCCCCAGCACGTCTTTCGCCATACAATATTCCCAAACTTCCTCCACACAGCCCCAGGATGTGGGGAAAGGAAGGAAAGGGAAGGGAAAGGGTAAAGGAAAAGGGAGAGGGAAGAGAAGTGCGAGTGATGAAAGGCGCCGCTCTCCACCTCCCCCACCACCACCAATGTTGCGTTGTGCCTTCAGCCATGTTTCAGAGAGTACCATAACTTCCTACACTACTGAAACTGTGTGGGATGGCAATATGACGCTCAGTATAATGGTAAGGCCAGTCAGTATGTGCCAAGTCTTATATAAACTTGAAACGGGTGTAATGTTTGCAGGAAAGTAATGTATAAGTTGAGAAACAGTTTAACCCTTTAACCGCGGGTATTGTTTTGGCCTGACTGTCCTCTCCCGCGGGGGTTTCAGCCAAATGTAAACAAACTTTTAAACCTTAATAACTCTGCACAGAATAAAGCTAGAGAAAAAAAAAAGGTACCATTAGAAAGTACTAACCTTCAGCTTTCCATTGATGTAGGTTTCATGACTTTGTTGACTTTCACAGGACGGGCAGTGCCGTTAGAAGTGAGGGGTGTAAAATCACTATTTTTCGCTCACACACCATTACCTTCGCTCATACACCATTACCAAATGCCAACCTCATTCTGATAATAATACTATAAACATATATGAACACTGCACATACGATAAACACCCACTCTGTGTTCACTGAGGCAGGTAAAAGGCACTGTAATTACCCGCACTTCACTGCCACATCAGCGGTGTTGTAATCACTATTTTTCGCTCACACACCATTACCAAATGCCAACCTCATTCTGATAATAATACTATAAACATATATGAACACTGCACATACGATAAACACCCACTCTGTGTTCACTGAGGCAGGTAAAAGGCACTGTAATTGCCCGCACTTCACTGCCATATCAGCTGTGTTGTAATCACTATTTTTCGCTCACATACCATTACCAAATGCCAACCTCATTCTGATAATAATACTATAAGCATATATGAACACTGCACATACGATAAACACCCACTCTGTGTTCACTAAGGCAGGTAAAAGGCACTGTAATTGCCTGCACTTCACTATCAAATCAGCAGTGTTGTCACTCACACAGCTGGACAGATACTGATGCGTGTTTGGTCCGGGGTGGGGTGGGGGGCCCAGGGGGTGGGAGATGGGGCTCCAGGGGGGGGAAGAGGGAGGTGGGGGTCGGCTGGAGTGAAAGAACTTAATAGCTACTCTCCCTTGAAACAATTGGCGCACGGAAAAAACGCGGGGTATTCAAAATATTCACAAACATTCGAGAATGACACCCGCGGTTTGGTCCAGTTTTTGCAACGTCATTCTGGAATGACACCCGCGGTTAAAGGGTTAAGTTGAACGAAGTGATATGAAAACTACACCCACTGTATAAATCTGCGAAAATATGACGCTCAGTATAACACTCTGGTCAGTAAATATGTGATAGCAAGAATATAAAGTGGAAACGGGTGTAATGTTAGCATGAATAAAACGTACCGGTATAAGTTGAACAATAGTGTAAGTTGTAATAATTGATGTCACGAGTACACCCACTGTGTAAATCTGCGAAAATATTACGCTCAGTAGAACATTCTGGTCAGTAAGTATGTGATAGGAATTATATAAAGTGGAATTTGTTGTAATGTTAGTAGTAAGGTAATTTATAAGTTGAATACTAGTGTAAGATGAAACAAATGATATCGCGATAACACTCACTGTGTAAGTACGCACTAATATGACGCTCAGTTGAATCGTAAGGTCTGAAATTATGTGATATCAATTATATCAAGTGTAAACATGTGCAATGTTAGTGGAGAATTATTATGTAAGTACAAAAATAGGTTGTAAGTTGAAATAGTAGTCATAGCGACTTCACCGTGTGTGTTATTATGCGCTATTATTACGCTATATATTTACGTAAGGCCTGAAATTATCTCAAAACAGCTCTATAAAGTTGAAAAGTGTATAATGTTATTAGAAAACTATTATGTAAGTAGAAAAAACACAATACGAGTTGAAACAACAGTCACAGCGAGTTCACTCACTACGTAAATAAGCGCTAACATTACGGAGGTTTGGAGGGTGAAATGCTTGAAAGGGTACAGCAGGGAAGAAAGGTTGCTGGTTCCTTGAAAGCAGTGATAAGAAACAGGGAAGTGAGCATGGAAGTGAAAAAGTTACTACATGACAGTATTGTGATACCAACTCTAACGTACGGAAGTGAAGCTTGGACATTGTTGGAAGGACACAAGTCAAGAGTGAGAGCAGTGGAAATGAGTTATTTAAGAGGAGCCTGTGGAGTCACGTGGAGAGACAGGCTGACGAATGAGCATATAAAGGAGCGTTGTGGTGTGGATGTGGATGTGATAGGAAGCGTTATGAGGAACACACTGAGGTGGTTTGGCCATGTGGAGAGGATGGAGGGTGAAAGACTGACGAAGAGAGTGTATGTGAGTGAGGTGGAGGGGGGAAGAGCGAGGGGGAGGCCGAGGATTGTATCGGTACACGGCTAGCACTAAATATCGTGCCACCGCTAGCACCAATAAAATGTATCGTCGCACTGCTGGCCACCAATTTAATGTATCGGTACACGGCTAGCACTAAATATCGTGCCACCGCTAGCACCAATAAAATAATGTAGCCGTTATGGAGTAGCAGTTGACTACAAATTAAGTGTTCTGCTGTATAGTATAACTAGACCACCGTGTTGGATCGACGACACTGTCTGTAGTACACGTCAGCTACTCGCCGTCACTGCCCGACACTTCCCACCAAAGGTCCTCTGCCACGAGAAGGTGGAAGCTGGTCTGTTATTAAGTGGTAGCGTAAGGTGACAGAAATGAGCAGATTAAATCTCTCTTTATTGGGCACAGAATAATATAACTGCGACCCAAGAGATATGTAAGAGCGACACAACCTCCCTTTAAAACTGTAAAACAGCCTCTGACGCTATACCCTCACCGAGCCGACTAGGGCGCGGTGCTGTGGTCAGCTAAAAAGTGAGGTGCCGAGCATTACATATACTCTGGGCTTATGCAAAAAGTAGAGATAAATGACAACTCTACTAGCACATTATACTCCTCTATTAAATGGTATTAAGTACATTCACATATACCAACATAATAAATGGTTCCCCAGGACTTTACACTTACGCACTATTCAGATATCTTTTCACTTCTCCTAACCTTCATTTTATAATTGAAACAGGGTGGCCCTTGTGGTCTGCCATCCACCTTCTTCCTATACCACAGCTAACAGCGAAATGATATTTGGTTGTTCATCATTCACACTTCATTACACACTGTTAATTATGACTAAACAGCTTTAAAAATTATTATGTAAAATGTGTGATACTACAACTTCATATGGAAAAAGATGTTGACACCAGAACAGGATGAGATGGAGGGATTGGGTGGAGAGGTATATGAGAGAGGGGGGTGTGAGTTGGGAGCAGGGCAGTGAAATGGCGGGGGACAGGGCGACTTGGAGGCGATTTGTTTGCGGCCACCCCAAATGGGATTGAGGCGTCTGGCAATAGATAGATAGATAGATTACGCTAAATGTTATCGAAAGGCCTGTGAATACGTAAAAACAGTTCAATAAAATGTAAAATGGTATAATGTTATTGTAGAAGTATTATGTAAGTAAAAAAAATGATATGTATCATGATTTTCGAATGTTAGCGATTCATCGTGACCCAGTTGCCCAATTTTGCTCGTTTCGCACGATGGTACAATGCTTATTTCTGCTCTATTTTTGTATAAAATCCAATATACTCTTTTATCACATGTTTTCATGTTTGTAATAAATACATATCTACTTACTTTCATTGGTTTCCCAGACTTATAATACCATAGAAAACGTTAGAGGCTCAGACCGCCTACGGAGAACACGGGGCCAGGTGGGACCAAGGCATACCTGTTTAAGGTAATTATGGACCCCGGGGAACAATTTCTTTGTCACTGACCATTGTTTCTGACCAAAAGCGAAAGTTTTAACTAAAAAAAAAAAAAGGGTCGAAAAATGGTCGGGATTGGGGGGTACCAGTGGTGAAAAAGTGGTCGGGACGGGGCGGGTTAAAAACAACAATATTATTTTTACCCCAGTCAGAGATACGAGCCAAGTCAGACATTAGGTGTGCCATAGCCTCATCCCTTGTTTGTTGAAGTAACTGTCGAGATGGGCGTTGCGGGAACCGAATGGAAAGGTGATGGGTGGAGTCGTCAGCGTATGAGTGGATAGGGTTAGATGTACATCTTAGATCATTGATGAATAAAATGAAGAGAGTTGGTAATAGGTCAGAGCCCTGAGGAACACCACTGTTGATAGATCTAGGAGAAGAACGATGGCCGTCTACAACAGCGGCTATAGAACGACCAGAAAGGAAGCTAGCGATGAAGGCACAGATAGAAGGATGGAAACCGTAGGAGGGCAGTTTGGAAATTAAAGCTTTATGCCAGACTCGATCGAAAGCCTTTGAGATGTCAGGTGCAATGGCAAAGCTTTCGCCAAAGTCCCGAAAGGAGGATGACCAGGAGTCTGAAAGGTAGGCGAGAAGATCGCCAGTGGAGCGTCCCTGACGGAACCCGTACTGACGATCGGAAAGAAGGTTGTGATAGGAAAGATGCCTTAAAATTTTTCTATTGAGAATTGACTCAAAAACTTTTGAAATACAGGACGTTAAAGCAATTGGACGATAGTTGGAGGGTTGGGAGTGGTCACCCTTCTTTGAGACTGGCTCAATGTGAGCAAACTTCCAGCAAGAAGGAAAGGTACAAGTTGACAGACAAAGGCGAAAGAGTTTGCCTAGGCAGGGTGTAAGCACAGAAGCACAGTTCTTGAGAACAACAGGAGGGACCCCATCACGCCCATATGCCTTGTTAGTACTGAGGCCAGTGATGGCAGAAAATACATCAACTGAAGAAATTTTAATGTCAGCCATGAGGAAGTGAGAGGGGGGGAAGTGATGGAGGAACAGCACCGGAATCGTCTAAGGTGGAATTGGAAGAGAAAGTTTGTGCGAAGAGATCTGCTTTATCAGTAGAAGAAATAGCTACAGAACCATCAGAGTACAAAAGAGGAGGGAAGGATGTTGAGATAAAGTTGTAAGAAAGGTTTTTGACAAGGTGCCAGAAGGAGCGGGAAGAATTCGAGTTGGAGAGTTGAGAGCATTTAGTATGGATGAAATTATTTTTAGCAGAGCGAAGAACAGACTTAGCACGATTCCGGGCAGAAACGTAAAGATGATGTGATTCAGGGGTGGGCTGGCTCCGGTACCTTTTGTAGGCCCTCTCCTTGTTGCGGACAGCATTAGAACAAGCGTGATTAAACCAAGGCTTTCTTGCTTTAGTCAAAGGATATGAGAAAGGAATGTATGCTTCCATGCCCGAGAGAATAACCTCCGTAATGCGCAAGGCACACTCAGATGGCTCACGGCCATGGAAGCAATAATCATTCCAGGGAAAATCAAAGATGTACTGCCTGAGGGCCTCCCAGTCCGCGGCTCCAAAATGCCACTGACGACGTTTCCCTGGAGGGTCCACAGGCCGTACTGAAGTGATAGGACAGGTTAAGGCGATACGGTTTGCTCTCTCCAAGGCGGTCAGGGATACGGGTAGGGTGCTGTACAAGCTGCTCTAGGTCATTAAGGATAGAAAAGATGTAGGCTTGTTCACCAGGTGGATTAGTGAAAGGTGAGGAGAGCTAAAGGTGGTGGTGAACATTGAAATCTCCTAGAATGGAGATTTCAGAGAAAGGAGAAATGGATAGAATGTGTTCCATCGTAGAAGTAAGATAGTCGAAGAATTTTTGATAGTCAGTAGAATTAGGGGATAAGTAAACAGTACAGATATATTTAGTCAGAGAACGACAGGAAAGCCGAAGCCAGAGTGTAGAGAATTCAGAAGAATCGAGTTCAGGAACACGACAGCAAGATAAGTCGTTGGTATATATACACAACGGCCACCTTTGGCTTTGAAATGAGTAAAGAGGAAGTAGGAGGATACAGAAAGGGGTTTGCTGTCAGTTGCCTCAGACAGCTGAGTCTCAGTTAGAAAAAGAAGGTGAGGTTTAGAGGAGGAGAGGTGGTGCTCAACAGAGTGAAAGTTAGAGGAAAGGCCGCGAATGTTGCAGAAATGAAGAAGAAGAGAGTCAGACAGTGGTTCCAGGCACCTCGAGTCGTCACCGGGAGAGGAGACAGTGTTAATACCTGTACCATTAACCTTCTCATTGTCGCGTCAACTCTAGCATTATACTGTACTCCACTAGTGCTACATGATTTTATTGACATGAGTGAGTCACACAGTCTTAGTGTCAAACGACTACACAAAATAATACAAGTATATCAAGTGTAATTTAGGGTCATTTAGTGTCAGGTTTTAAGATAAAAAAAAAAATGTTGGTGTTATACAAGCAGAGGGAACGCCAGCGAGGCAAGAAAGATGGCGTGATGGGAGAAGCAGAGGAAGCTGAGGGGAAGTTAGAATGAGAAATTATGAGCATCCTGGAGTGGCCAGGAGTGTGAGAGAACGATGGTGAGGTGAGTGAAGTGGAGGTACTGGGAGCTACAGCTGGTAGGGCGATGGGGAGGCAGAGAAAAAAAGGGTGAAAGCAAAAGAGAAGGAGAGCATAAGAATGTGTACTAAAGAGGGTGAAAACACAAGAGAGGGAAGGAGAGAGAATGTGTGTGGTCATGCGAGAAAACAAATTTAGATAAAGAGACAACAGAGCCATAAAACGGAGTAAAACAAGACAGAATATGAAAACAGCCAGAGATACAGAATGGTGTGAAAGTATAGGACATAGAAAGATGAGTGTGTGAGATGACAGAAAAAGAAGAATGTGTGAGGAATTGGCAGTAAGATGAGTGTGTGAGAAAGAAAAGACAGAGAACACAACATGCAAACAGAACGAAACCAAAAGAGGATGTGCGAGCTGAAGGTGGAACAAGACAGAGAACAGTGTGTGTGTGTGTGTGTGTGTGTGTGTGTGTGTGTGTGTGTGTGTGTGTGTGTGTGTGTGTGTGTGTGTGTGTGTGTGTGTGTGTGTGTGTGTGTGTGTGTGTGTGTTTCTTTAATAAAGGAAAACTAAACTACGTGTACCTCAGTAAGGAATACACTGTAATAACTATCATTATCAGTGAGAACAGCACAAAGCAAGTAGTACGGATTCGAAAGTGAAACTGAAAAACTAAAATTAGTTTATATTATATCTGTTCAAACACTGAACTACAACAGTGAATCCTGGATGGTGCTGGAGATACTACATCGAGAGAGAGAGAGAGAGAGAGAGAGAGAGAGAGAGAGAGAGAGAGAGAGATGTAGGAAAAGAATATAGTTTCTGTAAATAATTTCTCTATGTTGAAACTGTGGGTCAAATATCAAAGGCCGAAGGTGGAGGTAAGTGTCAGAAGCAAGGGTTTGGCCTTTAACGATTGAAGGCTGCGGGTTTGGCACACTGAGAGCTCCCTCCCCCCTCACTTTTAATTTTTCAATTATTCTTATCTCTACAGTATTCTTGATCAGTTTACGAAAGACTTCTAGAACTGCAAGGTCAGGATATAGCCTTTGTTCACTTCATCTCTACAATATGCCTTTCCTATGATAAATCAAATGATGAAAAAAGGATAAGCCTGTTAAAAAAAAAAAAAGAAGAAGAAGAAGAAGCACTGAGGAAACCAAGTGTCAGTAAGGGTAATAATAATATAACAGGCGCCTGTATGTTATTACAAACAACACGACGAGTTTATTCAAGTGGGAGGGAGGATTCTGTCAAATAAACAAATAAACAAATAAATAAAATACAGATGAAACGAAAAATGTGATATCCGGCAGCCTGAGTATCCCAGCTACCTGCAATAAATCTTGTAGCATTATGCATCAGGTTGCAGGAAAAATTACATACGAAACATATACAGTATATACTTGAATATGAGTCTGGGTGTAGCGGAGCGGGAGGAGTTTTATTTACGTATACTGAGGACAACTCTCAGGAATAATAAATTCAGTTTGATGAGGCCTTGTTTGGGTATATTCTTGCTGCCATCAGACGATTTTACTAAGCTGGGTAGAGACAGTGTGACCTGGAGGGGTAAAAAACAGCCTTAGTTGGTCCCTTCAAAAATAGGCAGCCTTGAAACTCCTAAACTTGCCTGCCGAATAAAAGTGTTTGGTAGTAACGAGAATGACCTGAAAGGACATCATGGAACTGAAAGGATTAGAATTATATATAAAGGTAACCATTTCACTTATTTGTTTTATATTTGCTATCACAGACGACTGTATTTAGGAGAGAAGCACCGTAGTGAACGAACAGTATAGCTTTACTGCTTCTACTGACATGATCATCGTCATCACCATCATCATCATCATTACTAAATTTTTAAAATGTGTAGGAGATATTTGTGTTACCCAGTATAAATCTAAAACTCTCACACTTTTACACTGCAGAAATATATAATATTTTACGTAAATACTTTTTTAGTGGACATGTGCGAATATGAACAATTCTAAATATCGGTTTTTATGATTCTACTGTTGCAAGATAATTTCACCGCATAGTTATAAAGCAGCAATGTTGATTTGCACATGGATGTTGTTCATGACAACTAAATTCAGCAAAGATCAGGAATAAAATAGAAGGCTAGAGTAAAATCATCAGGAACAGATATTTATCTCCGTGTCAAAAAAGAAAAGTATATATTCAGTGTTTCCGTCTAACTTACAGGTGGCAAACTTGTAGCGTAACACAACTCCTTTGCATAGAAATTGGCGGTATTCAGACGGAAATTAAATTATCATGGTACGTATTACATGGAGCTTTTTAAAAAAGACCCCCTGGATGACAGAATACGAGGAAACATAGCACATACATACCACAGCTTAAAAGTGCGTTTGTCGACAACCGCGTACCAGCGTCGTGTCGGAGTAACCGTAAGCCGGCATAACTGTCGTGACTGCAGTGGTAACAGCCTGTGAATTTCCCGGTGGTGTAGTGATCAGAACACCCTATTGGGAGCGACTCTCTTGACACTCACCAAGTTTCAATCCCAAAGACATGGTTGTACATTTACCTATTCAGTAAATATACTAAACTATGACAGCCTAGCCTCGGGCCCTTATACCTGGAAGAGGGCAATATGGGATTGGCGGTTGTCGTTCTAACTAAGTAGCAACAGATTAACCCATTAGTTCAGTGCTAAATTATGGCCACTACACGTGCTGTTGGGCATTAATTTTTTTTTTTTCTGATAAATATTAAGTCATGCACGGACCTAGTCACAACAGTTAAGGTCCATCTTATCATTTCAGGTCTAGTAACGTCAGTCTGGATTCATAAAGTCCAGTTCAGGGTCATTTAGGTCCAGTTGGCCTCTTTCAGGTATTTCCTGAGCTCCTTCACAACCATGTGGCCCAGTGACATCATTTCAGCTTGCTTCAGAACCAAGATGATCCAATGAGAAGCAGTTAAACGCAAACACACTGTCTTCCTTAACCAACCTCGTGTAGTAGATAGGCATTCTCTCTCTCTCTCTCTCTCTAACCTGCCTTTACCATCACTCACTCACCCTCTATTTTCACCTCACACCATTAACCTGTCCACCGGCTTCCCTGCCTGCCTGCCTCTCCACCTCCATTCCCCCTCAGTTTTTCTCTCCCATCACGGTTCTGCCTACCCTCCTCCTGCCTCCCCCCCTGCCTGCCTGCCTACCTACCACGGGACTGGTGGGCAGGTGGTGCTGGGGGTAAGAAGCTGGGCAATTACCCGAGAGTGGTGAAGCCGGCGGGGTGACAAAATGTTCATTGTTAGAACACTTCCGCTCGAATATTTCACACCCGTCAGTCACGACAGCGCCTCCGGTTTAGTGGCGATGATGGTGGTGATGGGGACTGTGGTAGGGATTCTGTGTGTGCATCCTTCGCTCACAGTCTTACGGGTGCCACCCAGTTACCCTGGTTGTATATCGGTTAACTGTTCTAACAACGATGGGACCAAACAATGTACATTTCTACTTTTTACCTGCGTAGTAACGTGCTGACTAGAAGCCTACATATGTGGCCGCGCTGTGCACCCTGGGTAAAGCAACTGTGGCGTCCACCAGGAGCCATAAATCAAATCTCCTTGCATTTCGCCGTAGGAGGGACTGTTGTCGCTGCATGCTTTGAGAGACAGTAAACGTTTTGCAGTAGTTAAAGCAAATGATTTCCATGGATTATGATGTTTACACAGATCACTGATCATTAATTGAGAGTTGATTACGTGTTCAGCCCAGTGGTAGAGACATAGTGATAGGAGTCATCAGAGGCGTGATAATGGGGGGCAGACTCTGAACGTGTCTGTCATCACGCACGACAAGGAGTTGCTTACGGCACAGAAAGTGTGGAGAGACAGTGTCAGTCTGGAGGTTGAAGCTGAAGAGTTAACACGGAGTCCGTGAGCTGATGCAGCTGGGAGTGCAGTAACGGTAATGTCAGTAGCCACATACTATACCCATGGAGTCCTGGCCCTCACCACGTAAGCTGCATCATCACACGTGTGTTAACAGTTAAGTGCTTAAGGACTGATGCAGCTGTGACATGCACAAGCGTGTATGTATGTATATATACCCGCGATGATGATGGATATGACTGACCAGGGTGCTTATAATGATAGAGATATGATGTTTATGGTTTGTTAAACGCTAGGTCGCACGAATGTATTGTAGATTCTCTCTCTGTTGTCACAGGTATGACAAATCTAGGAACAACTCCAACTGGCGGGTCCTGTTATTATCCAGACGACTGAAGACTAGGACATGGTAGTGTGGCGCTTACAAGGACCCTGACCGAACCGCGGCGAGGCGCTGTCTACCGCCATTGGCCGCCGGCTCCCAGTAAAATGAATGTGCTATATACTGCAAGGTCCTTTGACCTTGCTATACTGTACGTGTGGGACGTTCCCACGGCAGTTACCTGTGGTCGACGGTTTGCACGGCCAGACGAACCGGAGTTAAGCAGCAGCAACAACAACAGCGACATGCGTCGTGAGACGCCAGGTATATGAGAGTGATGCAGGCTTACTTTTTCCTCTTGGAGAAAGCTCTGGAATAAATCGTCGCCAACCTACAAACAACGGCCGCCTTCCCAGAGCTTCTTATCCTCACCACGACCCACAACCCACCACCACCCCACCCGTCCTGCCCACTCCTCTCCACCCACCACAACGTACGACCAACAATGCCCATTTTCACAAGATATACTTACCCCATCCTGCACCCCAAACACATTACACCCATCCCGCCCACTTCTCTCCACCCATCCAACCAAGCAGACATGTATGAAAGAACTAATTCAATATATTCATTAGCACGACCTGATTAGATCTGGTGGCTCTCATGAGACCTAAAGATCTAAACTGTCACGACTTGGAGACCACAGCACCGACAGGCCTGATCTTTTCAATACGTCTACAAAGACATTGTCTGAGTCGCTGTACTGTGCACTGACCGAAACTGTTCTGATGGACCTAAAGTGAACTGTAAGAATTTGAAGGATCAAACGTGACTGGGAAGAAGGCCTAAACTGATCGGCTGGGGCTTTAGCAAGACTAGAAGGAACAGCCAACATTTTGTCACTAAACCAAACAATATTCCAAACCGAGAGGAATGCAGTATTTAGAAACTCTCTCTCTCTCTCTCTCTCACACACACACACATACACGCACACACACACGTGTGAGAGAATCCTGAAAGACAGATGGATAAAATATCTGGAAGAGATTAATATTTTGGCTGAATGTCAGTTTGGATTCAGAAGTGGAAGGTCATGTGTTTCTAACTTGTTGAGCTTTTACTCTAGAGCGATTGATGTGGTACAGGAGAGAGATGGTTGGGTGGATTGTGTGTACTTAGACTTAGAGAAGACCTTTGACAAGGTACCTCATAAGAGACTAATGTGGAAACTTGAATATATAGGAGGACTAAAGGGGAAACTTCTGGAATGGATGAGAGACTTTTTGAGAGACGGACAAATGAGGACAGTAATAAAGGAAAAGATGTCTGGATGGAGGGAGGTAACAAGTGGAGTCCCTCAAGGCTCAGTGTTGGCGCCAGTAATGTTCCTGATTTATGTAAATGATATGGTAGATGGAGTGAACAGTTATGCAAGTCTGTTTGCTGATGATGTAAAGATATTGAGGAAGATAGAGGTTGAGGAGGATTGTAAAATACTGCAGGAGGATTTGGATAGGATACACAATTGGAGCCGGACGTGGGAAATGAAATTTAATGTAAAGAAATGTATAATACTGGAAATGGGTAAAAGTACCAGGAGACCATCACTGAATTATTTTTTGGGTAATGAATTAATCACAAAAAGGAGAGAAGAGAAATATTTGGGAGTGCTGGTCCAAGATAGTTTGTCACCAGAAAAGCACATTAACAAGATAGTTGGAGAGACTTATAAACTCTTGACTAACATAAGAGTAGCATTTCATTATATGGATGAGGAAATGATGAAAAAATTGATAGTGGCCATGATCCGCCCCAGGTTAGAATATGCAGCGGTAGTGTGGTCCCCACACAAAAAGAAAGATATAAACAAGATTGAGAGAATACAAAGAACAGCAACCAAGATGGTCCCCAGTCTGACAGACCTGTCATAAAGAGAGAGGCTGGAAAAACTGGATTTGCCTTCGTTAGAGGAAAGGAGAAAGAGGGGAGACATGATTGCGGTGTTCAGGACCATGGTGGGAGTAGATAAAATTGACAAAGAAGATCTGTTTTTTATGGGATAAGAGAGCAACAAGAGGACACGGAATGAAATTGAAAAAGTCAAGCTGCTTGAAGGATATCAAGAAATATAGCTTTCCTTACAGAAGTATAGACTTATGGAATAGCCTGGACAAAGGGATCGTCCAGTCTAAAAACTTAAACGAGTTTAAAGCTAAATTCGACTTATTGAGAAACAGCGACGGAAACCCACGAGCATAGTACATTCCGTGTATATCACAATTAGGTATATTAGGTAAATACTTAAATATTTGGAACGACTTAGACAAAGAGGTGGTGCATGAGAAAAACATTCATGTGTGTAAAGGTAGACTTGATAAATGTGGATATGGAGACAGGACAACACGAGCATTGCTCAATTCCTGTATACTACAAATAGGTAAATACAAATAGGTAAATACGTGAACTCCTCATCGATCTCATACAACATGGATCCCCAGTCGCTTGTGTAATTAGAACATCAATATCTTTTCACTAATGCCAAGTTTCCCTTCAATATCGCGGCAGCAAAAACGCATAAGTACAAACGTTACTACTCCAGTGTATTGGTACTCGCTACTTCACACTGCAGCTCTTTAGTGGGAGTTGGGGTGAACATTAAGGTAAAAACAGTGGTAGCAGGTGGTGGTGGTGATGGTGGTCATAATGATAACGATGACGATATTATTATTATTATTAATTATTATTATTATTATTATTACCATCATCATCATCATCATTACCATAATAGTTATCATTATCTAAAAACAAGCGTAATTAACCCTCCAATGAAGACAATTCTTAATTATACTTAAATTCAGTTATGGAGTTGGTTCAATTATATGGGATAAAAAATGAACCACCAACAGCCTGACGGCGATACAAACCTTACACTGTTGCTGCCTCCACACAATGTTATTCAGGTTAGGAGATCCACCAAATAGTGAAGGGGTTAATGTTGGCTGTACCCAATCCCTCCACCTCGAAGAGGGTCTCCTAAGCTGCAGAGAATCGTCTTAGATGCCAAGAACATCATGAAAAAAAATGACTCCTCATTCAGCTTTTAAACTGCAACTAAAACAACAGGAAAATTGCACGGAAAACCAACGCTGACGTCAGCACAGAAAATATTACTTGGATTAATAACGCACAATAATAATGGCATTAAAGATCTATCTGTAAAGCCAGAAAAAGACGTTCTAACCACAACACGAGCCATGTGATCATGTCAGGAACAGAATAAAAGTCAATCACGTCATGTAATTACCGTTTGTACATTTCAGCAAGAGTGAGTTTAGCATTTACTGAGCAACAGAAGCTACTCACTTAAAACTGCTTCTGAAAATATTGTCGAATTTCTGAGCATTTCCTAATATGTCTGAAATACAGCCATATTAGGAAAGAGAGAGAGAGAGAGAGAGAGAGAGAGAGAGAGAGAGAGAGAGAGAGAGATGGTGCTGAAGGGGGAGGAAAGACACTGAGAGGAGAGAAAGATGAGAGAAAGATGAGAAGTAGGAGGGAAGAGGGATGAAGGTTGAGAAGAGGGAGGTTTAATGGCGCTGAGGGAGAGGAAGGGGTACTAAGGAGAGAGAGAGAGAGAGAGAGAGAGAGAGAGAGAGAGAGAGAGGCAGACAGACAGACAGACAGAGTGTAGAAGGACAGAAAGATAAGGGTAGAGAAGAGGGAGTTGGAATGGAGTTGAGGTTAAGGGGTATAAAGAAGAGAGGAAATAGAAGGGTAGAATAATGATGGCAGAGAAGAGGGAGGAGGAATGGTTTTGAGGGAAGACGATTGGCAGCGAATGATACACATTTGACCTTAATGTTCTGGCGCATATGGAGGCCAGGGGATTCAGGCAGCGACGGGGCCCAGCGCGACGATTAGGCTATGTCGCTCATGTCGCTGATCATGACACGTCCCTGATGAGCCACCAACACACATTCAGATCTCATTTCCTATCACAGGTCGACAGATTTTCCCACGCGGGGGTAGCAGGCTGATAATATCTTTGACTCTGCACATTAACATTTTCCTTCTTCAATTAACTTTACATATTTTCAGTGTTGGCATAGGGTGGCCAGATTGCCATCCTGTTGCCTCCCAAAGTACCAACACATCATGCAGCCAATCCTTCACAGGTCTATCAACAAACACAAATTCCATCAGTGCCCGCTGTCCAACCACTCCACTGACCATATAGCAAAATACAGAAAAGATATGGCATGGGTGATAGAGCAGAAAGCATGCAGTGTTGTGTTGTGAAGTGGATAAGACACACACACAATGAGGTGGTATGGACATGTGGACATAGTCATGGAAAATAGAGTGACAAGGACAATATCCAGGAGCGAGTTTTTGAGAGTAAGGTCCTGTTGGAAAAGAATGACGAGAAGAATGTTTGGGAGTTAGGTAATGATGAGAGAACAGTATTGGGAGTCTGGAACTACAGTGTGACAAGGGCAGTGTTGAGAGTCAGGCAGTGTTGAATGACACAGTGACAACACAATGTTTAGGAGTCAGGCAATGCTGGATAATAGAGTGACGGCACAATGTTTGGGAAAACATTACACTGAAGATACGTACACTAATGAATCAACACTGTGTGCTCTTATACTTACAGATTTTGTCGTAACTACAGCAAGGCCTGAACACAACTTACCTGAAAAGAAAAGTAACGTAAAATTAATAACTGGATACCGGTATACGTTATTATTATACTGTACTTACTACTGTAATAACTACGCCAATAATTGTTATTCACATGGGTAGCAGCAACATTTGTAAATCACTCAGAAATATACCCAATTAACTTAAGTGACTTCCACTTGAGAAACTGTTCAAATGTCAATACATTTTCAAGAAGGGTTGATCCCAAGCTGTGGCTGTGATAAAAAAAAAAAAAAAAAAAAAAGAATGCCATTGTTCCTCTTTAGGGGAGAAAGAAGGGCACATGAGAAAGTGAAAGGGGCTTACATCATAAATTACGTATTTGTGTACATTGTGGTTCAACTGAAACTGGTGGTCAAACAGATGACAGTTTAGAGCTATAAGACATTACACCTTAAACTAAATCCACAAATGTGCCTCTGTCTATGGATAGTAGTTCCTCTGCTAGGAGCTTAAGCATGTCTTCCTCCTACAGTTGTGGATCCTCTTCCGGTGTCGTCTACTGAGGGACGTTCCATGTGCACCAGGCACCTTGTTATGGCCTTATCTTGGAGCAAAGGCTGCGTCCTCGGTGTGTTTGGTGACAAACCGGGCATCTTGGAGGACAAGGAAGTTTGTGTGGGCGAGTCTGACAAGTATGATGATGATGAGTACAGTATGTGTGAGTGGTCATGAAATGGCACTGTGGGTCGTATGTGTAATATGGCACTAAAGGCATAAGCCTGGACTGTGGGGAAGGTACATAAGGTGGCACTGTGGACGTAGTATGGCCCTTGCTCTCAGAACAGGATGAATGACACTGACAGAAAGTATCTGTCAGTCCTCAATGGCTGACTGACTGGAGTTCATTTGATGCAATCTTTACTGAGGCAACATGGTTCTCGACTCAGTGCAATATAACCATAATCCAGGGCTGTTCTCCATACCCTGTGAGCCTGACAGTCCCTTCATTTGCCTGACTCGACCACAAAGGGGGTGACGAAAGGGATCCCTTCATGTGATGACACTGATATAACTGACATGTCGAGCTGCCGAGTCAAAAGAATGTCGCCTATTTCACAGTCTCTCTCAAAAGGAGGATGGTGGACTGCAGGATAAGGACACTAAAGTCTGCAGTCCAGTGGGTTCACATTTCAATTGAACCTGGGACTACAACAATTACTACTGCAGTACTACAACAAAGGGAGAGGAAGTTCAAATATCATGTGGGTTCTCTTTTGTGCAGCTTTCTCGCTGTGGTGGTCTCATTGCTACGACGGTGTGGTGTTTATTTCAGCATGTCATGTCATGTTCCATTAAACTCCGGTCAGTCATTCGGGAGAAATTTGTTAACTCATACAAACAGGCGACAGATGATACCCCACTAATCTGGATGCTGCCTGACACTCACACTGGTCAATACTATGTGCATGGCAAGTATCACGGAGGAGTCTGATGACAGACAGACAACAGGAATGCTGCATCTCCCCAGACAATACCATACCATCCTTTTCATTTCGTTTACATGTGTGATGAAAGCATACAGTACTTTAATGAAGACACACATGTAACCATGGAAACAATGACGCAAGTGAGCTGCTTATGTACAGTCAAAGAAAGAACTATCTTCGCAGTTCCATCTGAAGAATAATTATTACTGGTGAAAGACAATGAAAGCCGTATCTCCAATAGTGCGTGTTTTGCATGGTTCGATTTTTCCGATACGTATTCGCCGACTTTGAGAGTATGCTTATCCCTCCGTCTGCACAACATGATCTGTTGTGAAACGAATAGACATAGACAAACATTCAATAACAAGGATTTGAATGTATTAAAAGCAGACTTTACTTTTTGCCAGAAGACCCGCCGACTTGTCGTAAAAGTACCCCCACTGATACCAATACACCAGTCCTGTATGAGACATCCCTAGCATGTATTCAATGTGGACGGTGGATGTCTGCGCCGAAGTGGTGACATGTAGAGGTGTATGGTATGTAGGAGGACTACTGGGCCTTTGGGGCAGGCTGTGAAGCCTTGGCCCAGAGCGGGACACATAAAAAAAGTACTCGTATTAAAAAAAAAAGTGTCTACTGTCCATCTATTTACGAAAACATTTGCATGTACACATAAATATCACCAACCACAGAAGCAAGAGAAAAGTGCACACATTATTACTTTTTACTACTGCCGTCAACATAAATACAGACGGCGTAACCATAAGACCAATCAGTGCTCTGGTAAACTTGTGCGGCAACTTTAATATCTGCTGCCAACACGAAGCTCAGTCAAACTCCGTGGCAAACTTTCCAAACTGTCAGCAAGACGTCGTTGTTCCTCGGGCCAGACAACGGGCCCCGGGGCATATACACGGGGGAGGAAGGGGGGTTATCCTCAAGGGTTTTGCAGACACCATGGCACCTTTTTTGTAATCTATTATGCATATTTACAGGTTATTCTCTCTCTCTCTCTCTCTCTCTCTCTCTCTCCCAACTACATTAACATCACTGTTGGTTATGTTCTCGTAGACTCTCAAAGCTCCCTGGCACCTTCTTCTTAGTGATGTATTTTGCTTATTACTATCCAGTGTTATGTTCTATTTTATTTATATCTTCTAAATATAGGTAGCTGTATGCTGCACAACATACGAGAGGATGTCCAACGAATGTGTAACGATGTCAAACGTGCAATATCCAACTCTATACTGGTAAGAAACACGCTAGTAAGCCTGCCAACCCCACGTGAATACTGGACCTTACTAACACGTGCAACACACCAATCCCTTTCACTTCCGCACACCTATAACCCACCAGCCTAATATCGTCTGTCATTAGCGAGAATATACAAACCAACTTCACACGTCACTGATTCTAACCTTTCAGCTGCCTAAGGATTCTCTAAGCAATCATCAGGCAGCAGCCAGAACAAGTACCCAAGTTCAACCATTACAACTTTAACCCTTTAGTTGTGCAGGAATTATGTAAGCTGAACAAGATCATCTGGCACTAGCAAGAGTAAAGCACTCATGTTCATCCATCACAGCTTTAGCTGTGTAAGGATTTCTCGGCTGAATTACATAATTTCGTATAAGCAAGAATGTAATGCCTTAAGCAATGAACTTAATATATATTTCAAACCCATTTTCCCTTACTACAGCCCACGCCCGAAAGGCTGAGGATTTGGGGTATGCGTACACAAAGTGAAAATAAATAAAAAAATAAAGAATGCAATGACTGTGGAAGTTACTCTAGTAAGGAAGAGCGAGAAAAGACTGTGAGAGTAAAGAGTGAGGTGGAACGAACAATGTGGCAAAAGTGTGCTAGCAGAATATAAAGTGCCTGGTAGTTACTAAGCGGGGATAGTGACTGAAATAAACCAAGCAATTATCACAGTTAATACAAAGGAAATGAGTGTGACAGAAAGTAATAAGTCTGGCAGAGAAAGTGACACAGCTTGACTCAACGTGACCTACCATGAGGCAGAGTGACCCAGCGTGACAGAACGTGACCCAGTGTGACAGAGAAGGTGATTCTGCGTGCGAGAAAGTGGCCCAGCGTGACAGAGAAAGTGACCCTGCGTAACAGAAAAAATGACCTATCGGGAGGAAAGTGACAGTGTAGTACAGAAAGACCTGAATGTCATAGAAAGTGACCTAAGTTTGAGAAAATGATCAACAGGTTTTTGTTGCCGAGAAACTGATATCAGTGTGACAGAAAGTGACCTCCTGTGGCACAGAAAATAACCTTGTGCGGTACAGAAAATGACTTAGTTTAACAAAGAAAGATCTGAATAAGAGTTTTTTACAGTAACCAGCAATGGACAGAGTGGTCTCAATATGGCAGATAAAGAGTCCAGGAGGCAACCTGAGTGTGGCACAGAAAGTGCAGTAAGTGTGGCACGGCAAGTGACCTAATTGTATAAGAGAAAGGAGTGTGACACAGAAAGTAACCTAAGTGTGGTACAGAAATTGAAGCAGAGAGTGACCTGACTGTGACAAAGTAAACAGGGACGCCATCGCCGAGGCCAGGCCAGGACTCTCTCTCTCTCTCTCTCTCTCTCTCACACACACACACACACACACACACACACACACACACACACACACACACACACACACACACACACACACACACACACACACACACACACACACACACACACACACACACACACGTTCGCAAGCATTAGCATAATATAATTGTAATTAAATAAATGGGAAAACAACCCTCAGGTGTCATTATTACCTTTGTCTATGGCTCAGGTGACATTACAAACTTCCATTCATAAATTCTTACATTCAGACATCATAATATTCCCTTAAATTACACATGCCCATACATTCTCTTATTTGAACAGACAAAACGGATACTATAACTCAGAATCACAGTTATTCGCATACATTCACATACAATCATTTATTAAGGAGAATTATGCAGCGTTGGGAAGATACGTTCAAATCCTCTTGAATATACCTTTTTTTTTATTTTAAAATATTTCGATATCAGGGTAACATATCGTTTTGTCAATTCTAGGATGCATATATACATATTGTAAGACCTTTTTTCTGTGAATTTCGCTCATATTGGCTGTGTTGTCAATATACAAACTAGGCGTGGGAAAGGCGAATTTTGTACTCATCCCGCCCCTCTCTCCTCACAACCTCACCCTCTGATACTCAGTTGTGATTACCACACTTAGTCACTACATTACCACTAAATCCTGACTACATCGCCACTAACTCCTGACGATTATATTCAGTACTGAGAAGCCCAAACACAATAAATACAAGGTTTAAATATTTTCTAATTATCCAAGTGCGAGTCATTCTTAGCTATTGTACACTTACTTTCTACTGATATTTTTCTTCCGTATCGAAGGATACTTCGATTAAAAGGATAAAATAATATCTTTTCACTGCGCTGATGTTACTTATAAAAATTTATTCTGGTACACTGCTAGTGATTTCGTTCATTGGAGATGCCAAACGCAGTTAAATGGTTAAAAACAATGGAAGCCTATGAATGCCATGGCAGACGCTAATAACTAGGCCAACAAAGGTAGAATGTAACAGTAACGTGTGAACTGGTATCCAAGAGAGGACAAAGAACTGGGATTAAGGAAGGAAGATGCCAGCTCCACAGAAGGCACATATCCAAAGACGAAGCCGAACCAATACTCCACAAGGCCCGACCCAGTGTGTAGGGCCAGGGAGGGACCAGGGGGTATGAACCAAGTGCAGCTGGTGTATGTGGCCACCCACGCCTACCGTTACCCGACAGTGTAAATCTCCAAGCGACTGGGGAAGGCAAACGGGGGCCAGTGGGGACAAAAGGAGGGGGAAAATAACTATCGATATAACACTAGCAGAGCGATTCTTGCATGTTACTCGACACAAGTACACGACTGCAAAATTCCCGAAGAAAAGTCACTGCCCCCCCCTTAGTAACATAACAGTTAAAAGTGACCCTGGCACAAAGATGGTGCTCAGAAAGTACATTACATAATACATTCGCTATGTCCACACACCATAAGAATGGAAGCACGAGGCGAACCATCTGAGCAGGGTGCTGGGTAATACAAGAATGGCATCTGGAGCATCCGGCCTACCAACTTACGCTCCCTGCTGGGCATGTGGGTGATAACCATACCCCAGAGGGAGGGGCACACCACAGCACTGCGTATAGGTTTACTTTGTTTATACTGTAAACTAAAATCAGTGGATTGCTGGTATCATGAGTTCTCTTTATAATATCCCTTCCCATGGCTCGTGGAAGAACAGGAAATTGCCGCAGTGCAGTACACCAGATCGTCTGGCACAAAATGGGGGGGAGGGGTTCATGGTGAAAAAAAAAAAAAAAAAAAAAATATATATATATATATATATATATATATATATATATATATATATATATATATATATAATTTTGTTATTGTTACCATATGATGTTTATCAGCATGTGCGGGAGAGAAGCAAGCCCGTCGCTGAAGGCCTGATTCATCCTTATCACGTTAGGCTACCCGGCGACGTAATTGAATTACCACCTTCCTCCCTGACACAGTTTCATTTCAAATCAGATGTACTCTAATTACCTCGGAATTTTACTGACGGTCGCAAAAAATGGTAAGAGAGTAGGGGTGAACTGGGAAATAAAGAACAGACTGAGAGAGGCGCTAGAAGAGAATCAGTAGGGAAGCAGAATGAGGAAAACAAGGGGACAAGAGGTAGGGTTTAAGAAGCGTATGGGAGGGAAAGGGGAGTTAAGAGGGGAAGAGATACGTGAAGACACTTGCGAATTTGGCGCTTTGGGGAATAGATCTAGTATTTTCATACAAATTTAGCACGAATAACTCTTAGACTTTATATCTAACGCGTTCTGAAGCCAAGTTTAGCGTGAAAGTTTGAACTGATCACCTATAGCATAGTGCGTTTTAAAGTTCAGTTTAGCGCTTTTCAAGATTTCTGTTTGGCAACATTGGGTAGAGAGGGAAGGGAAGTGGTGAGGAGATGGATTGAGAGGGAAACTATGCGCGGAGTGGAAGGAAAGAAATAAAGAAGGCAGATAGGGGAGGAAGAGAAGGATGGGGGAAGGGGACAGTCTCACAGAACAGAGGAGTTCGTTGAACCCCAATACAGGCGTCATCTTCCCTTCATGAATCATTGGGCAAGCGTCGTGCATTCGTTATTTCCGATGTTTCATTACTACAGCTGTCACTCTTAATTATCTGTATTTTCCTACTTCCTTAGTATCACTTCCTTGGTAAAATTGATGCCACAGCTGCTAATACTTTTGTAAATACCAAATTCTGTAGCTCGCTGATGTACTGTCACATCTCCGTATGCCCTAACTGTGATGTGCATATTTTTATCTATCTTTCTATCTACTGCCAGACGCCTCAATCCCATAAGGGGTGGCCACAAACAAATCTCCTCCATGTCGTCCTGTCCAACGCCATTTCACTGCCCTGCTCCCAGCTCACATCCCCCTCTTTCATATACCTCTTCACTACATCCCACTATCTCATCCTCGGGCTACCCCTCCTTCTCCCCCCCCCTCCACCTCACTCGCATACACTCTCCTCGTTAGTCTATCGCTCTCCATCCTCTCCACATGGCCAAACCACCTCATTGTGTTTCTCCAAATGCTTCCTATCACATCCACATCCACACCACAAAGTTCCTTCACTTCCTCATTTGTCAGTCTGTTCCTTCACGTGACTCCACATGCTCCTCTCAAATAACATATTTCCACTGCTCTTAATCTTGACTTGTGTCCTTCCAACAGGGTACAAGCTTCAGTTCCATTCGTTACGGTTGGCATCACAATATTGTCATGCGGCGACTTTTTTACTTCCATGATCACTTCCCTGTTCCTTATCACTGCTTTCAAGGAACCAGCAACCTTTCTTCCCTGTTGTACCCTTTCAAACACTTCACCCTCTAAACTACCATCCTTACTCATCACACTACCCAGGCACTCCAATGCACTCACATTTTCCATTTCCTCCTCATCCAACCTCACTGCACATTCAGTGGCTTCATAACTTTACTCTTCCCTATTTTCACCTTTAGACTCCGTTTTTTACACAAACTCCCAAACTCATTCACTAAGTCTCGCAGTTCCCCTTCGTCTTCACTTAACAATACAGTGTCATCTGCAAACAACAGTACAAGGAGTTTCCAAACACTGCCCTCTCTCATTAGGGCCACTCCAACATCCACGACTCTACCTTGTATCTCTTTGATAACCCCATTCAGGTACAGACTGAACAACCATGGTGACATGACACATCCCTGTTTCAACCCAACCTTCAAATAGAAAAATTCACTCAGTTCACTATTCCCACGCACTGTAGCCTTACCACCTTCATACATACTGTTCATGGCATTCAGCAACATCCCATTCACTCCATATATTCCTAATACTTTCCACATTCCTTGTCTATCCACCCTGTCATAGGCTTTCTGCAAATCAATGAAGGCTGCATACAACTTCATTCCCTTCTCTACAAACATTTCCACTAAAGACCTAGGTATGAGTATCTGATCTACACAACCTCTTCCCTTCCTAAAACCTCCCTGTTCTTCTCCAACTAATTCCTCCGTTATTTCCCTAATTCTGTCAATAAGTATCCTACCATATACTTTTCCTATTACTCTAAGCAGACAAATGCCCCTTCTTTTTCCCCTTTTCCTTTGTACAGGAGAATAATTATACTGAACCTGACTTCCAATCCTCCGGGACTCCACCTTCCTCCCAGGCCAATCTGCACATCTTCCATATCCATTCTGCTACTATCTCTCCCCATGCTTCAGCATTTCACAACACACCCCATCAATTCCTGGGGCTTTCCCCATTTTGACTTTCTTCATTGCTTCCACAACTTCCATCCTACTGATTTCTTCTTTTCTTCTCACCTCTCTCCTTCTCTGATCCATTCCCCAACCACTTATACTCGCATTACTTTCATCATCTATGTTCAACAATTCCTTAAAGTGATCTCTCCGTCTGCTCGTGTTTTCTCTTTTCTCCACTAGCAATCTACCATTTATATCTTTCATTCCCCGGCTTACTTCTTTATCACCCTGTCTAACCCTCTTTACCTCTCTCCAGAACATTTTCTTACATTCCCTCCACTTTACCCTCAAATTCCTTCCAAATTCCTCATTCGCTCCCCCCTTACTCTATCTTACTAATCTTTTCACCTCTCTCTTCCTCTCTACGTATAACTCTTCCGTCTCTCAACTTCCTCCACGCCCCTGTTTTTCATCCACTCACTATATGTTTCTTCTTTTGTCTCACTTCTTCATTCCACCATGCTGTTCCTTGCACCCACTGTTGTCTTCTCTTCACCTCACACACCACCTCACATGCTGCACAGATTTCTTCTGTGAATATCTTGCCACTGATTATTTGAGTACGTGATGAGATATATTAATAACAGTATCTAGACTTAGCCTCACTTGCTCTTCATCTTGTTTGTGTACCAAAAGCACCAACATCACACAACATCATACTACATCACATCACATCACATCATAGCACCACCACCAAATACACACCCATTTCACCATAGCATCACAAATGTTTATACGTACTAGGCATCATAACACCTTAAATATAGTTACATCATAACACTAATTACCATAACACCTACCACAAGTACACAGATTTATACAAAACAACATTCATCTAAACACGTCACTTCAACACAAATAGCTAATAACAATCTTATAGTATACTAATATTAAGCATCCACAACTTGTACTACTTTATCACAAGTACTCTAAAAAAAAAAAAAAAAAAAAAAAAAAGGCTGATATTCTTCCTATTAAGCACTGCACGTGTATATAACATCCCAACCTGTTGCTGACTCACAGTCTTTGCGTCGGACTTTATTTTCCATTTTTACTTTCTTTGGGAATTAGCTGGAAATCAGTACCGGTACATAATTTTTCCCATTCCCGGACGGATGGCACATCTCCAGACTGCAGCGCAACCCATTCCACAGCTTAATATGGAGAGAATGATGAAGAGAAGCCATTGGATGTCTTTTCTGTGCACGTAGGTTGCACTGGCTGCTGCTGGCTGTCAGTGAACTGTGATTTAGGGAGGAAATGTGGAGCATAAATCTCACTTGACAAGGCTCGACTGGGACCCAAGTTACTTTCTGTTTTATGGCGCTGGAATGGGAGGAATGGAGAGGGTGAGAGAAAGAAGAAGAGAATGAAATAAAGACATATGGATTAGAAGGAGAACGGAAAGTAGTGCAGGGACTGTGAAAGCGAGAGGAGGGAGTGACAGACTTGGGCGGTGGGACAGAGAGGTAAGGGAGATGTAGAAAGGGTAGGAGGAAATTAAGGGGACAAAGAGAGGAGGGAAGACTGGAAAAGAGGAGGAAGTATATAACGGGGAGGGAGCAGCATAGGAGGAGGGGAAAAGAGGGGGAAGATAGTGAGGAGAACAGAGAGAGAGAGAGAGAGTAACATAGATGCAACAATGCTCCTGCGGAGGGCTCCCGCGTTTATGTGCTGTTCTAGTGTAACGTTGTCACTTGGATTATTTGCAGCTAACAAATTAATCGTGTTATTTGCAGCTTCGGGAATGGAACCCAAGTTGTCCGAACGCAAGTCCGAAATACTTGAGTTGTACCTGTGGACAAAAAATTCTACGGAGATCCTACGCCGGGCTTGGGAGCGACGTTTTTTTTTTTTTTTTTTTTTTTTTTTTTTGTTTGGTCAAAATGTGATCGCTCATTAAATATAGTAAAAGTTTTTCAATCGTGATGGGAGCAAGTTTTTTCACATCACCGAATTTTTTGCGATTTCTGTGCCAATTTTGGTGCGATTTGAATGTGTAGTTTCACCGGCCCAAAACACACACACACACACACACACACACACACACACACACACATACACACACACACACACACACACACACACACACACACACACGGCTAGTGCTGTAGTATATTAGAAGACCCGACAAGTTATGTGATGTTTAACAACCCCAATATTCTATTACGTCCCTTTCATTTCCTTCCTTCCCCCTTCAGACGATTTTCTTCAGCGTATAAGTTATATTCTGCCTGTAGGGTTTAAAGACAGCCTCCTGTAACGCCACTGACTACTAAGATGCTCTCCAAATTGGAGTAAAACAGTCTGCACACACCAACAATAGAATATTACTACAAACCCTAACGGTAATATCTACACACAACGATTCAACCCCCTTAGGACGGTGTCGTACTTATATACTATTAATATTACCATCAATTCATTCTACTTTACTTAGGAGACATTTCCAAGCTGGTGGAGTCTGCTGAAAGCTTTTAACAGATTAGTCCGTTAATGTATCTGCAGTGTGTTCTTAATATCCACTGTATTTAGCTTAGGACAGATCCCTTTTATTGTCCCACTAAACCTCCCTTCCCTTTCCAGCTTACCCTCTCTCTCTCTCTCTCTCTCTCTCTCTCTCTCTCTCTCTATTTTTTTATGGCAAATGCTCAGACGAACTTGCGTCCATGGTGCCACCTCTCCATGCCTTCCCTCGTGCTACACGGGCATCTGGTAGCGCTCATGACTGGAATGTCAATCAGCCATACTGCATAACTTCTGCCTATCAGAATTCTTTCATTCCCCGAACTGCATCTCTCTGGAACTCGCTTCCCCAGAGTTGTTTCCCTCCAATTTTCAACCCACAGCTGTTCAAGTCTAACTGTTACAGATACTTTATGAAGAGAGGACACCAGTAATCTGGTGTATGGATTATTTTTTTATATTCATTTGTTTTTCCTTCTTCCGTTCTGTATATATATATATATATATATATATATATATATATGCAAGAAAGAAGGAACCAAAGGCCAGGGGTTTGCAAGATTGTTCCCCCCAAGAAGAAACAGAAACAGGACACCAGAGAGCCAAGTTCAAGATACGTTCATTTCGAGATGCCTGAACATACTGCGTTTGAATGACTGGAGATTCATAGGCAGTAGGAAATACAAACAGAGGGAGACATTTCCAGAGTTGACCTGTTGCATACATAAAGGACTGGGAGTGACGGGTCCGACAATAAGAACCCACCACAATCCTTCTTGTGATGGGGTTAAGAACAATCTTCAGTCTGCTCCCTTCAGCCAACTAAGCTCTATACAGTTACTTTTTGCTGGCTTTAGCTTTGGAGAAACATGACAACAGTAACTCCTCCAGTAGGAGAGACTTCCCATAAGCTGAATAAAATCGTTTAGTTGCAACGATAACAAAACAAAACAAACACTGTACTAAAGGGGCTGCGGGATAATAGTTCTAACCACTGCACTACAAGATGTCTTCCTTTAATTGAATAGAAATCGTTTTGCTGTAATAATATAAGAGACGCCGTCGTACTCCGCTGGTCAGAAGTTGAAAGTCTCATATTAACTTTCAGAAATGCTGGGACTAATGTGCAAATCTAATTCCATATTAAAGTTGCTTGCTTCAGGCCCCGAGCTCAGCTTCTCATCATGATTTCTAAGCATTTTGGAACTAGACTTCAATTTTTTTATCATGCTCTTTTTAATTTGGAACAGGGTCGGTTACGTGTGGAGTCGCTCGGCATTAATGAAAATTCTGCCAGAATTCTTCATGGAAGCCGTGTCGAATTGGAGTGCTGGAATTATTACTTTTTTTTATTAGGGCCTCGGGCGGAGTATAGGGAGGGGTCAGAGAAATATGGATAGAATTACAGTAGCAGTAACAGAAGGGTTCCTGAGGACTGGAAATCAGGTATAATTGTTCCTTTATACAAAGGAAAAGGGGAGAGAGAAGTATGTGGTAACCATAGGGGTATTTGCCTTCTTAGTGTGACTGGTAAAATACATGGTAGAATACTCATTGACAGGGTTAGGCATATGACAGGGGAGCTAGTTGGAGAAGAACAAGGGGGATTTAGATAGGGAAAAGAGTGTGTAAATCAGATATTTGTTCTAAGATGTTTAGTGAAGAAGTATCTAGAGAAGGGAAAGAAAATGTATGCTGCCTTCATGGACTTGGAGAAAGTTTATGGCAGAATAGATAGGCAAGGTATGTGGAAGGTATTAAGAATATACGGAGTGGAGGGGAAATTGTTGAGTGCTGTGAAGAGTATGTACAAAGGAGCTAGGACTACGGTGCGAGTGGATGGTGAGCTGAGTGAGTTCGTTGATCTCAATGTGGGACTGAAACAGGGTTGTGTGATGTCTCCATGGCTGTTTAATATATACATGGATGGGGTTGTAAAGAAGGTGCAGGGTAGGGCAGTGGACGTGGAGGTGGCTCTAATGAATGAGGGTGAGATTTGGAAGATTCCGGTGTTGCTGTTTGCTGATGAAAAAGTAATGTTGAGTGAAGATGAACGGGAGATGCAGGGTTTGGTGAATGAATTTGGGACAGTGTGTAGGAGGAGGAAGCTGAAAGTTAATGTAAACAAAAGTAAAGTTATGGTGTTTGAAAGTAATCAAGTCACAGAATCTACAGTGAGGTTGGATGGTGAGGATATGGAGAGTGTGAGTGCATTCAAGTACTTGGGTAGTGTGATGAGTAAGGATGGAACTTTGGGGGATGAAGTGCGTGAAAGGGTACAGCAGGGAAGGAAGGTTGTTGGTTCACTGAAAGCAGTGATGAGAAATAGGGAGGTGAGTATGGAAGTAAAGAAGTCACTGCATGATAGTATTGTGATCCCTACCCTGACGCATGGAAACGAGGCGTGGACCTTGCAAGAGGGGAACAAGTCAAGAGTGAGAGCAGTGGAAGTGAGTTACTTGAGAGGAGCATGTGGAGTGACATGGAGGGACAGGCTGACGAATGAAGAAGTGAAGGAAAGTTGTGGGGTGGATGTGGATGTGGTTGAGAAGATTAGGAGAAATACACTGAGGTGGTTTGGACATGTGGTGAGAATGGAGAATGAAAGACTAAGAGGATGTATGTAGGTGAGGTGGAGGGAGGGAGAGGGAGGGGTAGACCGAGGATGAGGTGGAGGGATGGAGTTGAGAGGTATATGAGGGAGGGGGGAGTGAGCTGGGGGGAGGGTAGTCAAATGGTGGGTGACAGAGCGACCTGGAGGCGTTTTGTCTGTGGCCACCCTTTGCTGGATTAGGACATCGGGCTATAGATAGATAGAGAGTAACAGAAGTACAATAATATATGTACGGGAAGAGAAGCACCACACCGCATTGCAAACAGACAACAGAAACTGACTGCAACAGAGGCACAGCACAACAGAGAAACAAAAGCAACGTAGAAACAGAAGCACAAGAAAGTACGAAGCAAATACTGACAAACACAGCATCAGCATAATAACAAAGGCACAACAAAAGCAGCTCCACAAAAACAATTACAAACACAAGCACTGCACCAGAAGCACGTTAACCTCTTAACCGCAGGGCATCACTTTCGTTACGCTCGGGCGCAAGGGATCATACCGTGGGGTGTCACTTTTGTGATTGTGTCATTTTGAATTCGCCCGGGCTTTCAAGTGGTGGCTTGTATCATCTGTCAGTACTGCCAGTGCCCAGCTATAGTCAGTGCTGCTAATGTCATCTGCATTCCCATCCATTGTTGACAATTTAACCATTTTTTCCCCTGTCCTTGACTCCCCTCCATTACCCTCTCCTCCCGCCTGCCCAGCCGCGCCGCACTATGCAAATCCTGCTCGGATTTTTCCACTCATTTTATCCATTGAAATGTGCCCTATGCCCTATTCTTATACAAAATTATATGTATAAAAAAGAGAAAAGATAATTGATACTGCCATACACCTGGACTGGGCTAATTATCACCTGGCAACGCCCCACATGCACTCGTTCACTAAATTTCCGTTTATTTGCCCTTGAAATATGCCGTATGACCTGTTCTCGTAATAAAAATATATATAAGAAAGGAAGGAGAAGCCTAAGTGATATTTACATTCACCTGGAACTACCTAATTTATTATGTATCGTATAGTTTTCCTGCCAACCATTTCACAGCATATAAATTAGGCGGTCACCATGCTGATATTGTCAACCCTTCCCTGCCCATAATACGCCACATCATTCAGTTTACTGTCGTCTTTCGAGGTGAAACCATGTCAGATTCGCACTCCTCCATTTCCGCCGCTTCTGCACCCACTGCAAAGGGCCCTGTGACCTCTATCCCTACTAAACCTCATGTGGGAAGGGGTAAAGGACTAAGTGACTCTGCTGTGGAACATAAACTGGTTAATTTATCCATGATAATGATGGACAGGGACTACGATCTTTCAGGTGAATCATGTGACTTGGAGTAATGACAGTGAAAGTGAAAGCTTCGTTCTCTACGCTTGTTTACTGAATGAGAAAGTGAATGCCTGGAGTGAAAATAAACTACTAGTAGTGAAGGAAACTTATGGATAAATATTGTATATATAAATAAGTGTACTAAAGTACTAGGAATATAAAAGTGTGAGTGTGTTTATATATAATAAATGACAACTCCGCCTCAGAATATCAGCGGGGAACGAGCGCGGTTGGAAAGCTCATACACGCTCATAGTTTACATTGCTTTCACAGTGTTTTTTTGATTATGGATTCCAAACTACTTGAAATTCATAGAATAGTGTTTCTAGTGATAATATCAGGTAGTGGTAATCATATTACGGAGTGTCAGAAAGAGTAAAGTGGAGACTTCATTACCCAACTTCAGAAGTCTCCACAAGTCCTACGGTAGTCGACGAAGGCTCAACAAACGTCCCAGGAGAAAGCTGAAGGTATGTGCCATATGCAAAAGTAATTATAATATTCTAGGACTAATAATTGATTTTTGGCAAATATTTTTAAAAAGTCAGTTGGAGTGCAATTATCCTCGCGGGACGGGCACGGAGCGCTTCCGATATCCCCGCGGTTAAGGGGTTAAATGACACTCACAAGAGATGCGAATAAAAGGAAATGTAGTACATTATGAAGAACACTTCACAGTAAAGTCAATAAAGCTTAGTACGAGTGGAACGGCAACAAAACACGCACACAAAAGCAAGCAACAGCACAAATAGAAGCAGCACACAGACTCAAGCACAGGGACAAATGGGTCATTCACTGTTTTATCATGGCTGGGAGGATACATGAGGCTGTATATCTGAAGAGACCATAAGCTTGCTCTCTTAACTCACGGCAAAGCACATTACATTACATTACCCAACACAGTAGTGCACTACGGCATTACACTGTACAGTATTAGCTCATATTACAACGTACTGTGCCCAACTGCATCCATGTGTCGGAGTGGGGTGTGCAGATATTCACAACACATCCCTCAGACCAAACAATATCTTGGCACCACAGCATTACCTGAGGTCATACCACACACTACCACACAACACTGACACACTTTGCAATGACCACCACAACACGATGTCACACCATCATACTTACCTCACCACACCAACATACTACACCACACCACACCAACCCACATCACCACACTACACCAAAACCTTGCCTGGGACAGTACCACAAGCTATACTGCAGACCACGCTACCATACTTACCACATAGCAAATGTAGCACACCAGCACCACCATCAGCACCACCCCAGAGGAACACTCAGCGAAACATAAAACACCATTACACCAAACCACACCTTCACACTACACCATAAAACACCACCTCACACTACAGCACTAATACAATACACTGCACCTTCACATTACATCACATCACCACCACACAATTGTACATCGACACACCATTCCACGCCATTACACTAAACCACACACCCAATACTACAAAACCAACACATTACCTCACACTTTACAATACACTAATTCATTACCATTACCTGACACTATTTCCTACATCTTACTCAACACTGCCACACGACCTTGATTTTTCCAGCACAATATACCACAACGCTTTATCAACACACCATGAACACCAAAACACGAGTAAATTACACTATCAGTTTACACCACAACATACCACAACACTATATCAACACACCATTAATTCCACAACACGATCTGATTACACTATCAGTTCACAATATACCACAAAGCTGTATCAGCACACCAAAAACACCAAACCACGATCAGGTTATATATCAGTTTACACCATCCCACTCTACCACAGCACACACCACCACAACACCAGCACGCCAACCACAGCGCCGCACTCCCTTGTTTTGTGACATAATTTAATGCAACGTTACATCAATATGAACCTGCGGTGGCTCCCTGGTTACCCTACTTATCCCGACATGTTCACTGAAAACGACATATTTACATTATTCTTGATGCTGTCACACGACTTTATTCTGCCTGGAGAAGTCTCCAAGTAGGTAAGAAGTCAATGAGTCTAAGTTATTTTTCTTTTTACTTTGCTTTCAAGAATAACATTGTGTTTTGAATAGAACCAATTAGTTGCAGAAAAAAAGAAACAAAATGCTATGTTAGTGAAAGGGCTTATATACTTGCAGATATAATGGCACCAGCCAACTACAACTGCTGATAATACGATAAACGGTGTGCTGTGTGAGAACATAAGCCTCTTAACCGATTTACTCGTTTAACTCTGTTATACAACTGAATTACTACATAACCACAGACACAGTAGACAGTCCTGTGCACACAACAGCCTGGTCAGCGAGAGGATACAGTAATGGCCTCAATTCTATCAGCTCGTGCAACTGTAAATAATAAACTGATAAGATCGAGGATATGACCCCAAGGCCTGTATTCTACTCTGTATTGACAGCTTTCCAATTCCTCTTCTTTCGGAGCTTGTTTCTGGATATCTCTCGCAAATACTATCTTTTATTCTAATTTTGCTAACCATGTCGATATTAACTTCTTACAAAACGCCATCTTTACTTCTCTTATATTCTTGCTTACAGTAACCAGATGATTCCACGAAACCCTTCTCGTCCTGAAGGTGTTAATGAAGTGTGTATCTATCTCCTCCAGTGTGAAGTATCTCCCAGTCGTAGCAACACTGCCTGGCGGTACAACAACAAGTATAAAAAGGTGTCAGAACGTGTGTAAAGCCCACCAGACTACTGTACGGCCCCCAGTGACCACCACAGCCTTACTGATACATGGCTAACACCAAATTTGTCGCGAGATATACTGCTTTAAAAAATGGCGCAGTTTTATACGATATGGAAATTCTGTATGCGATTTACGGTAAGTGATATCACTGTTTAGGCCTCTATTCTCACCACAACCTATGCAGCCATGAAAACAATTGATACATTATTGACTATATTCTTCATCCCTATACTATGAGGCTCTTTTCAAGCTAAATAAAACTGGCTGGCTGTAGCAGGAATAAACTAACGGACATTTAAAGCGTTTAGGATGACTGTCTCCAGCCACTTCACTAAGAGAAGTCATCCCTAGGCCTAATATACCGTCAATATTTTGGTGGTGGCAAAAATATGATGTAAAAAGCCGACATCTTGGAGAAGGGCTGGTGTGATAATACAGTTGGTCGCTACTCGTGGTCTGCCTTTATCTCGTCAACCATTACTCTTACGGAATGACAAACACGGTGCTGTAACCATTCGCACCTTAAAGTCCCCATTTATGGTTATGGTGACGATTAGTGGTCTGGTTCTATGATCATAACCACCACTCTTACAAAACTACCAACACTGTAACCACTCCCACATATACGTCCCTCTATTACATACCTCATCAACTACCAATTTTACAGATTCACAAACTTGGCAACCATTTCCACCTATATATCCCTCAATTACGTTACCTGTACGTCATCAGCCATTCCTGATACAGCACCTCAAACACAGTAACCTTTCCCACCTATACTGTACATCCCTCAATTACGGCTATGGTCGCTACTATACGGTACCCCTTTAACTTGACCTAAAACTGCCGCCTCTCCATCTTGAATGCTGAATTGTAACAACAGATTAACCCTAGAATATGATGCTTGTCATGAAGAGGTGCTACGGAAAGGATGCAAAACTATTGTTCTTTTCAGCTACAGAGCTAAGTGAAATAAGCTGCAAAAGGACAAAAATCTGGACCAAGTTAAGGTGAAACAAGTATAGTGGTCTGCTTCTTATATAACGCCAAGGACCAATTTTGCTGTCAGAAAAACCCTTATGACCCAAACGAGGTCATAATGGGCAACGGGGAGACAGGGAGGTGGGGCGGAACATGGGGAGGAGTGAGGAAACGAGAGGGAAGGGAGGGAGGGGAAAGTATATGGGAAGGAAAAAAGAGGAAGAGAAGTAAGAAGGAAAAGAGAGATGGTGAGCAATAACGACCGGGGAAAGTATAGATCCGAGTATTATTAAACGAGGATTAGGAGGAGGGAGGCGGGAAAGGGCAAAGAGCATACGAGGAGGTGGGAGGGATGAAGTAAGGACTCTGAAGGAAGGAAAGGAGGGCGGGATGAAGTAAGGGCTCTGAAGGAAGGAAGGGAGGACGGGAGGAAGTAAGGACTGAAGGAAGGAAGGGAGGGCGGGAGGAAGTAAGGCCTCTGAAGGAAGGAAGGGAGGGCTTGAGGAAGGAAGGGAGGGCTTGAGGAAGTAAGGACTGAAGGAAGGAAGGGATGGCGGGAGGAAGTAAGGACTCTGAAGGAAGGAAGGGCAGGAAGAAGCAAGGACTCTAAAAGCAGGAAGGGAAGGCGGGAGGAAGTAAGGACTCTGAAGGAAGGGAGGGAGGACGGGAGAATGTAAGAACTCTGCAGGAAGGAAGGAAAAAAGAAAAGAAGTAAAAGGTGAGGAGTGAAGAGAAACAGAAAGGCGAGGAGGTGAGGAGACGAGACGGTAGGAGAGGAGACGAGACTGTAGGACAGGACAAGTAGAAGAATAGAGTGGATGGCAGGAGGCAAGGAAAGTCAGAATGGGGGTGAGAGAAACTGCGAGCACAGTGTAGACTCAACACTGCGACTATGAGTAGAGGATTACAGTAGGAGGAGAGGCTGGAACGAAGGAAGAGTAGAAGCCGAGGAGAGGAGAAGTGAAGGAATGAAGGAGGGAAAATATGAAACAGGATACGTAAATCTGATATAAAAGGAGCATTGGAAGAGGAGCAGTGTGGAATGATGGAGGAAAGAAGAGAAGAGGCAGGAGGCAAAGAAGGAAGGGGGAGAGGACAAAGGAGGTAAAGTAGAAAGTAAGATGGGAAAGAAACAAAGGACGAAGGAAGGGAGGGAGACAAGGGAGGAAGGAAAGGAGGGAGACACGGGAGGAAGGAAAGGAGGGAGACAAGGGAGGAAGGAAAGGAGGGAGACAAGGGAGGAAGGAAAGGAGGGAGACAAGGGAGGAAGGAAAGGAGGGAGACAAGGGAGGAAGGAAAGGAGGGAAGGAGAGCCACAAAGAGGATGAGGGAGACGAGATTACAGGAGCATTAGTGGAGGAGGAGGAGGAAGGGGGGAGGCGGGGATGGAAGAGAGAGGGGGGAGGGGAAAAGGTAAAAAACATGGAAGGAGGAGGATTACATAGGATTACAAAAGAAAGCAAACAGCAACAGACCTTATGGTCCTTTCGAGGCTGCTTGTTACAGAGAAAACTATGACTACAAGATATAACTCTACATGCTGAAGGATAAGGATAGTAAAGCAAGAAGGCTCCCCCCACCACCAAACCCTCCAAAAAAAGTGAGAAAAACCACCAAGCAGCATGGAAAAACTAACATGGAAATTTCATAGGAAATACTGGAAAGGAAAAGTCATATTCTATAATACTTTGTCTGTAAGCTACCCGATTGAGTAACATGAAAGAGAAAGTAATGAAACAAACTGATAGTTACGGCATGACATTATAAACCGGTATATTGAGTTAATGGGAAGTCTGTGGACATAACGTGGAAATTACACACTGCACAGTGTGGATGTTTAGGGGTGGTGCGGCAGCCTTGCCTGGCGCTTTTAAGGTAGGCAGCAGTCAATCAGGCCCTAGCTCCGTTCACTCCACTGAGACAAGGAACTCTCCCATGTGGGACAAGTACACAAGTTTCATCCTGAAGCAGTGACCCCTGGTACATTAAAAAAAATTCCCGATGGTGGTCACATGACTAACAGGAACCCTCAGTGATCCACAGCCCATCACAGGTCGAAAGTGAGAGTGGTGACCGTTAACTCAGGGCTATCTGTGCAGATCCTAATCTGTGCTTACTGTATATTACCTCACTTCCATCGAGTAAATCGAAAAATGTATAACGACGTGACGTGACGCTATGTTAAGTTTACGGGGTGTCCTGTAGACACGAGGGAACTGCACGGTGTGGATGTTTACGGGTGGTGCGGCAGCCCTGCCTGGTGCTTTTAAGGTAGGCATTAGTCAATCAGGCCCTAGCTCCGTTCACTCCACTGAGACAAGGAACTCTCCCATGTGGGACAAGTACACAAGTTTCATCCTGAAGCAGTGACCCCTGGTACATAAAAAAGATCCTGATGGTGGTCACTTGACTAACAGAGACCCTCAGTGATCCACAGCCCATCACAGGTCGAAAGTAAGAGTAGTGACCGTTAACTCAGGGCTATCTGTGCAGATCCTAATAGTGCTTATATTACTTTATTTGCATTAAATAAACTGAAAAATGTATAATGACGTGACGCTACACTATATACAGGTACGTTGTTTACGGGGTGTCTTGTAGACAAAAGGGGAATGAACTTACATGTAGCTATAAAAGCAAGTTATTCGGACAGAAACAGAGTCAGCTGAGGATTCTCGTGCAAATACTTGTCTGTTTTGTTTTTGAATGTCTCAATTGAGATACTGTTCACGGTATCTGAGGGTAATCTGTTCCAGATATTTACAACTCTGTTAAAGAAGAAGTATCTTGCATCATGGGATTGGAAACGCTTTCCCATAATTTTGCAGCCATTACCTCTGGTTTGACTCGACCGGTCTATATCAAAATACTTATTCACGTCTAAGTTGTCATATCCCTTCATGATTTTGAAAACTTCAGTAAGGTCCCCTCTTAACCTGCGCTTCGTTAGGCTAAATAATTTAAGTTCTTCAAGGCGTTCCTTGTATGGTTTGTTTCTAAGTCATGGTATCATTTTTGTGATTCTTAGCTGAATTTTCTCCAATTTTTCAATGTCCTTTCTGTAGTACAGAGACCAGAATTGCACACAATACTCAAGATGGCGGCGCACTAGCGAGTTGTACAAGGCAAGTATGACTTTTTCCGATTTAAACTCGAAAGTTCTTCCAATAAAACCCACTAGCTTGTTTGCAATTTTAACCGCCTCGGTACACTGCTTACTTGGTTTTAGGTCATTTGATATTATCACACCAAGATCCTTTTCATTGTCTGTACTTGATAACTGGATACTGTTTATTTTGTAATTCGCATGGACGTTGTTACTTCCAATATGAAGTATTTTACATTTTTCTGTGTTGAATTTCATTTGCAATTTTTCTGCCCAGCTTGCAAAAGTATTAAGGTCATTTTGTAACTGCTGCCACTGTAGTTTTGAAGTTACTTTACTGGTTATTTTAGTATCATCTGCAAATTTGGATACTTTACAATTTAGACCCTCATCAGTATCATTTATATAGATAATAAAAAGTATCGGTCCAAATAGTGAGCCTTGGGGAACGCCGCTGATCACATTAAGCCATTTGGATTCCTTTCCGTTTATAACAACTCGCTGTTTTCGGTCTGAAAGCCAGTCTTGTAACCATTTCTGCGTATTTCCTTTTATTCCATGTGCTTCTATTTTGCTCATGAGACGCTTGTGAGGGACAGTGTCAAATGCTTTCTGAAAGTCGATGTAAATTATATCTACTGCTCTTGAGTCATCGTATGATTTGTAAACATCATGGAAGAAGTCCAGTAAGTTAGTTAAGCATGAACGACGATGTCTGAAACCATGCTGCGAGTCTTTAATTATATTATTTTCTTCTAGGTAATTAACTATTTTATCTCTTATGATTTTTTCCATTAACTTGCACACTACTGATGTTAAGCTGATTGGTCTATAATTTCCTGAGTGCGACTCATTTCCTTTTTTGAAAATTGGTCTTACATTTGCTAGTTTCCATTCACATGGAACTTTCCCAGTACTTAATGATTTATTGAATAAGACAGAGAGTGGCAGCAGTTACTCATTTTTTGCTTCTTTGAGAATTCTCGGTGATATTTTACTGGGGCCAGGGGTTTTGTTTATGTTCGTACTATGTATGGCTGAAAGGATATCGTTATTATGGATAGCATAGTTACTAAGGACTGTGCTATTTGCTTGGTTTGTGGGTAGCAGTAGGTTTCTGGTGGTGTTTTCAACTGTAAAAACAGATGCAAAGTAATCGTTAAGAATGTCTACCATTTTGACCTCATTTGCTGTGTGTTTGCCATTGTTCGTTTTAAGAGGACCTATTGATGTAGTCATAACCTTTTTCTTTCTAATGTAACTGTAAAATTCTTTAGGACTTGATTTGCACGTATTAGCAATGTGGATCTCCAGTGCTCTTTTGCTTTGTTTAATAAGTCTTTTCAATATGCGGCGTAGATTTTCGTACTGTAATTTATCATCATTATTTTGTGTAGTTTTATATTTATGGTACGCCTGTTTTTTGGCTATTAAGTTACTTTTAATTTCACTGGACCACCACTTTTGTTTACTATTACCAGCTGGATGCCTGTTACGTAGCGGCACACATGACTTTACCACTTCATTAAGTTTTTTGGTGAATATTTCCCATGCTTGGTTTACGTCATCGGTTTCGGATTTTTCTTATTCCAATCTGCAGTTGCAAGTAGCACTCTGAGCCTGCTGAAATCAGCTCTACTAATCTGGGACCTTTTCTTTGCTCTCCATTTCTTTTACTTTTTTAGTAGTAATATTAAACTGTATAATTCGATGATCACTGGAACTAAACTCAGGTCCTATTTCAACGTTGCTGACTAGGTTATCATTTGTATTAAAGATGATGTCTAGGATATTGTTTCCTCTCGTTGGGTATTTTATGTGTTGGGAAGGGGTGCTTTCTTGAAGATTCGTATAAAGCTCTTGTCCTGAGTGTGTCGTCAGTGGTTCACCCCACTTTGTTACCGGTAGATTAAAGTCTCCAAAAATTACGCTATCCTCTTGACAACAAATTTCCGCAATTTGATCATAAAGTTTTTCATCTGTCTCAGTTGACTGTACTGGAGGACGATAGACGAGACATATATTTATTTTGTGTGAATTAATACTTAGCTGAACATAACTAGCATCTATGTTGGTAATACTGGGTTTGGATAGCACAAGGGGGTGGAGACTAGTTTTCACATATAGTAAAACACTGCCACCAGCTCGATGTGGTCACTCACAGCTGAAAATATTGTACCCTGTTACCGAGTATTCCGCTAGAAAGTCACGGTCAGATGTGTTAATCCAGGACTCTGTGATGCCAACACAGAGGAGGAGGAGGAGGAGGAGGAGGAGGAGTACACAGGATTACACAGGAAAGCAAACAGCAACAGACCTTATGGTCCTTTCGAGGCTGCTTGTTAGAGAAAACTATGACTACAAGATCTAACTCTACATGCTGAAGGATAAGGATAGTAAAGCAAGAAGGCTCCCCCCACCACCAAACCCTCCAGGAAAAAGTGAGAAAAACCACCATGCAGCATGGAAAAACTGACATGGAAATTTTATAGGAAACACTGGAAAGGAAAAGTCACATTCTATAAAACTTTATCTATAAGCTACCCGATTGAGTAATAAGCTACCAGATTAAGTAACCTGAAAGAGAAAGTAAACAAATAAAATAATAGTTATGGCATAACATTATAAACCGGTACATTGAGTTAATGGGAAGTCTGTGGACATAATGTGGAAGCTACACACTGCACAGTGTGGATGTTTAGGGGTGGTGCGGCAGCCTTGCTTGGCGCTTTTAAGGTAGGAAGCAGTCAATCAGGCCCTAGCTCCGTTCACTCCACTGAGACAAGGAACTCTCCCATGTGGGACAAGTACACAAGTTTCATCCTGAAGCAGTGACCCCTGGTACATTAAAAAAATCCCGATGGTGGTCACTTGACCAACAGGGACCCTCAGTGATCCACAGCCCATCACAGGTAGAAAGTAAGAGTAGTGACCGTTAACTCAGGGTTATCTGTGCAGATCCTAATCTGTGCTTATATTGCTTTCTTTGCATTGGGGAGATTGAAAAATATATAAGACGGGTGTCTTGGATAAAAGGGGACTGCACAGTGCACAGTGTGGATGTGCAATGCACAGAGTGGATGTTTAGGGGTGGTGCGGCAACCTTCCCTGGCGCTTTTTAGGTAGGCAGCAGTCAATCAGGCAATAGCTCCGTTCACTCCACTGAGACAAGGAACTCTCCCATGTGGAACAAGTACACAAGTTTCATCGTGAAGCAGTGACCCCTGGTACATTAAAAAAAAAATCCCGATGGTGGTCACATGACTAACAGGGACCCTCAGTGATCCACAGCCCATCACAGGTCGAAAGTAAGAGTAGTGACCGTTAACGAAGGGTTATCTGTGCAGATCCTAATCTGTGCTTACTGTATATTACCTCATTTGCTTTGGGTAAATCGAAAAACGTATAATGACGTGACGTGACGCTATGTTAAGTTTACGGGGTGTCCTGTAGACATGAGGGGACTTCACAGTGTGGATGTTTAGGGGTGGTGCGGCAGCCTTGCCTGGCGCTTTTAAGGTAGGCAGCAGTCAATCAGGCCCTAGCTCCGTTCACTCCACTGAGACAGGGAACTCTCCCATATGGGACAAGTACACAAGTTTCATCCTGAAGCAGTGACCCCTGGTACATTAAAAAAATCCCGATGGTGGTCGCTTGACTAACAGGGACCCTCAGTGATCCACAGCCCATCACAGGTCGAAAGTACGAGTAGTGACCGTTAACTCAGGGTTATCTGTGCAGATCCTAATCTGTGCTTATATTGCTTTGTTTGCTCTGAATAAATTGAAAATGTATAATAACGTGATGCAACACTATGTATGGGTACGTTGTTTACGGGGTGTCTTGTAGACAAAAGGGGCATGAACTTACATGTACTGTAGCTATAAAAGCAAGTTATTCGGACAGAAAAAGAGTCAGCTGAGGATTCTCGTGCAAATACTTGTCTAATTTGTTTTTGAATGTCTCAATTGAGATACTGTTCACGGTATCTGAGGGTAATCTGTTCCAGATACTTACAACTCTGTTAAAGAAGAAGTATTTTGCTTCGTGGGATTGGAATCGCTTTCCCATAATTTTGCAGCCATTACTTCTGGTTTGACTCGACCGGTCTATATCAAAATATTTATTCATGTCTAAGTTGTCATATCCCTTCATGATTTTGAAAACTTCAATAAGGTCTCCTCTTAACCTGCGCTTCGTTAGGCTAAATAATTTAAGTTCTTCAAGGCGTTCCTCATATGGTTTGTTTCTAAGTCGTGGTATCATTTTTGTGATTCTTCGCTGAATTTTCTCTAATTTTTCAATGTCCTTTCTGTAGTACAGAGACCAGAATTGCACACAATACTCAAGATGGCGGCGCACTAGCGAGTTGTACAAGGCAAGTATGACTTTTTCCGATTTAAACTCGAAAGTTCTTCCAATAAAACCCACTAGCTTGTTTGCAATTTTAACCGCCTCGGTACACTGCTTACTTGGTTTTAGGTCATTTGATATTATCACACCAAGATCCTTTTCATTGTCTGTACCTGATAACTGGATATTGTTCATTTTGTAATTCGCATGGACATTGTTACTTCCAATATGAAGTACTTTACATTTTTCTGTGTTGAATATCATTTGCCATTTTTCGGCCCAGCTTGCAAAAGTATTAAGGTCATTTTGTAACTGCTGCCACTGTAATTTTGAAGTGACTTTACTGGTTATTTTAGTATCATCTGCAAATTTGGATACTTTACAATTTAGACCCTCATCAATATTATTTATATGGATAATAAAAAGTATCGGTCCAAGTACTGAGCTTTGGGGAACGCCGCTGATCACATTACGCCATTTGGATTCCTTTCCGTTTATCACAACTCGCTGTTTTCGGTCTGAAAGCCAGTCTTGTAACCATTTTTGCCTATTTCCTTTTATTCCATGTGCTTCTATTTTTCTCATGAGACGCTTGTGAGGGACAGTGTCAAATGCTTTCTGAAAGTCGAGGTAAATTATATCTACTGCTCTTGAGTCATCGTATGATTTGTAAACATCATGGAAGAAGTCCAGTAAGTTGGTTAAGCATGAACGACGATGTCTGAAACCATGCTGCGAGTCTTTAATTATATTATTTTCTTCCAGATAATTAACTATTTTATCTCTTATGATTTTTTCCATTAACTTGCACACTACTGATGTTAAGCTGACTGGTCTGTAATTTCCTGGGTGCGACTCATTTCCTTTTTTGAAAATTGGTGTTACATTTGCTAGTTTCCATTCGCATGGAAGGAGGAGGAGGAGGAGGAGGAGGAGGAGGAGGATTAGGAGGAGAGAGAGAGAGAGAGAGAGAGATGCACTCCTTTCCTTGCTGACTACGGGCGTCAGAGTATAAGTAGATTGAGCGTCAAGCACAAATAGGTGATGCGGAGTGAAGGGGAAAAAAAGTGTAAATATTAAATGCCTTCTTATCCTGGTGGTGACTGTGAAGGGAGGGGGAGAGGGATGGGGAAGAATGGGAGAGAGTTGAGGAGGAAGTGGCAAAAGAATAATAGGAGGGCATGAGGGGACTGGAAGAGGGAGGGAAGAAGTAGAATAAGAGAGAGAGAGAGAGAGAGAGAGAGAGAGAGAGAGAGAGAGAGAAGAAAAAAAGAAGAAAAAAGAAGAAGAAGAAGAAGAAGAAGAAGGTGGAGGAGAGAGTAACAGAAGGTGGGGGAGAGAGGAACAGAAGGTGGCGCAGAGAGGAACAGAAGAAAGTGGGGAGAGAGGAACAGAAGGTGGGGGAGAGAGGAACAGAAGGTGGGGGAGAGAGGAACAGAAGGTGGGGCAGAGAGGAACAGAAGAAAGTGGGGAGAGAGGAAGAGAAGGTGGGGGAGAGAGGAACAGAAGGTGGGGCAGAGAGGAACAGAAGAAAGTGGGGAGAGAGGAACAGAAGAAAGTGGGGAGAGAGGAACAGAAGAAAGTGGGGAGAGAGGAAGAGAAGGTGGGGGAGAGAGGAACAGAAGGTGGGGGAGACAGGAACAGAAGAAAGTGGGGAGACAGGAACAGAAGGTGGGGGAGAGAGGAACAGAAGAAAGTGGGGAGAGAGGAACAGAAGGTGGGGGAGAGGAACAGAAGGTGGGGGAGAGAGGAACAGAAGAAAGAGGGGAGAGAGGAACAGAAGGTGGGGGAGAGGAACAGAAGGTGGGGCAGAGAGGAACAGAAGGTGGGGCAGAGAGGAACAGAAGAAAGTGGGGGAGAGAGGATCAGAAGAAGGTGGGAAGAGAGAAACAGAAAGTGGGGAGAGAGAAACAAAAGGTGGGGAGAGAAAAACAGAAGAAGATTGAAGAGAGAGGAGAGAGCACTGGAGCATGGGGGAAGAGTGGGAGGGCATGAGGGTACTGAAAAAGGGTGGGTGTAATAAGAGAGGGGGAGAGGGGAGCAGGAGGTGGGGGAGAGAGGGGAGAGCATTGGAGGAATGGGGAATGGAAGAGCGGGAGGACATGAGGGGCATGAGGGGATTAGAAGAGGGAGGGTGACGGTGAAATGGAAGAGGAAGGTGGAGAGAGGAACAGGAGGAGGAGAGTCGACAGGGTTAGGAAATACAAGAGAGAGAGAGAGAGAGAGAGAGAGAGAGAGAGAGAGGAGAACGGAGGCAGGAGGAGAAGTAAGAGGGTAGAAGGAGGGTACTGAAGGAAGAAAAAAGTTGAGGGAAGGGAAGAAGAAGGAGGAAGAGGTACGGTGAGAGTAAGGGGATGAAGAAAGCAATGGAAAGAGAGAAAAGGGACAGGAGTGGCGGAAAGGCTGGGGCAAGGTTGAAAGTTTAGGTGTAGGAAGGAGACAGGAATTGGGGAAATAAAAGAAGGGGACTGGGGATTGGAGTAGTGGAAGAGGACGCGAAAGGGAAAAGGGGAAGATGGAGGGAAGAGGGTACGAAAGGTGAAACAGGAAGGCGAATGGGATGGAAGGTAATGGTAAGGAATGGAGAGAGAGAGAGAGAGAGAGAGAGAGAGAGAGAGAGAGAGAAGGGGAGGGGGAGTATAACACTCCTACAGGATGAGAAATGAGAATCACGAAAAGGAGAAGGGGAGGAGTAAGAGGAGAGGGGTACAAGGGACGAGAGGGACGGAGGGGAGGGAAGGTTGTGCTGCGGATAATGAAGGAGGCTGCAGGGATGTGTGGAGCAATAATATTGTGAAGAGAAGAAAATGGGAAGAAATTAAGTGAAATGAGATTCACAAGAGAGAAGGAGGAAGAGGAGGACTGCAGCAGCAAATAAGATTATAGAGCACTTAAAAAGGTGTAATCTCATAAATGAAAGTCAGCACAGATTTATGCATGGACGATCCTGCCTCACAAACTTATAATTTTTCTCGGAGGCCCATGAGGCGGTAGACAGCGATAAAGCTTACAATATTATTTCCCTGGACTTCAGTAAAGCTTTCGATAATATTCCACACGAAAGTTTAGTTAGCACACAGTATAGACGGTGATACCTTAAAATGGAGAGAGTCCTGGCTGAAGGAATGAATGCAGAGTTTTTAAAACGCTACTAAGAAGGACTGGGGATTAGTGACTAGCGGTGTACCACAGGATCAGTACTCTGTCCCTTATTAGCAAATCTGCCGATGACACAAAAATAGGACATATTAGCTCAAATGGCGACTGTGTTAACCTTCAAAAGGACCTCGATATATTGCCCAAATTGTCTGAAGTTTGACAAGTGGAATTTAACGTAGAAAAGTGTTAAGTACTTAACGTGGGCAAGACTTAAGAATCTCTCCTATAGACTTGGGAATCACTCTAGACTTAGGAATCACTAGCAGTATTTGCAAATTTGCCAACGATACAAAAATAGGGAGTGTCATTAACTCGACATTGTCCAAATGTCTAAAATTTGGCAAATGGATTTGAACGTTGGAAAATGTAAAGTACTTAACATAGGCAAGATCACTGGAGACACTAAATACAACTTAGACAACAAAGAAATTAGTAAATCGGAATGCGAGAGATCTAGGAGTTATGTTTAGTAAAGACCCCAAACCAAGGCAACAGTGTATTAATGCGATAAATAAAGCAAACAGGGTCCTAGGATTTATTTCGAGAAGCGTGGGTAACAGGTCATCAAAAGTAATACTGCAGCTTCATCTAGCATTAGTAAGGCCACATTTAGACTACGCCGTGCAATTTTGGCGTCCTTACTATAGAATGGATATAAATTCGTTAGAAAATGTACAGAGAAGAATGACAAAAATGATACATGATGTTCGGAATCTGTCATATGAAGACAGACTAAAAAGACTAAATCTGCACTCACTAGAGAGGCGTAGAGTAAGGGAAGACTTAATTGAGGTGTTTAAGTGGATGAAGGAAATAAATATGTAAGATATTAGCAAGGTACTTACACTGAGCATACAGGATACAACTAGAAGTAATTGTTTCAAACTAGAAAAATTCCGTTTTAGCGAGGAAATACAGTAGGTAGAAATTGGTTTGGCAATACAGTAGTGGACGAATGGAATAAGCTACCAAGTGATGTAGTTGCTGCCCCTTCCAATGAGAGTTTCAGGCATACGCTTGATAAGGATATGACAAATAAGGGGTGAGTATAGAAAAAAAATCGTATAACCAGTACTAATTTATTCTTTTTCCTTTTCAGGTTACACTATGATAGCCTCTTTTTCTCCTTTCACACTTTCCTATAAATGTCCACGCCAGTTTTTCAATGCTGCGTGGTGTTCTTTCTGACTTTTCCCTTCCGGCTTCGGCTGGAGGGTTTGGAGGGAGGGGGGGGGGGCAGCCTTCTTCTTTGCTATCATTATCTCATTCTAATAGTTCAGTTTCCCTTCTAGGAGCTGCCTAGCATGGGTCAACCGGCCTACTGCAGGTATCCTCTCTTCTTACGTACTAGATACAAGTAAATTAATTAAGAAATTAATAAATCCAAATGCGAGAGAGATGGAGGAGTCATGCTTGGTACAGACTTAAAACAAAAGCAACATTGTATTAATGCGAAAAATAAAGCAAACAAGGTCCCACGATTTATTTCGCGAAGCGTAAGCAACATGAAAATCAAAACTGAAACTTTATCTAGCATCAATAAAGACATATTTCGACTTTACCGTGCAGTCTGGTGTCAGCACAATAGACTGAATTTAAATTTATTTGGAAATAAACAGAGAAGAATGGCAAAAAAAAAAAAAAGGTATCTGATGCTCGGAATCTTTTATATGAAGACAGATTGAAAAGACCAAACATGCATTCCCTAGAGGAGCAAAGAGTGAGGGGAGACTTAACTGAGGTGTTCAGGAGGATGACGGGCATAAGTAAGTACATTAAGAAGGTACGTAAAGTGAACACAGAGGATAGAACTCGAACTAATGGTTTCATACTAGATAAAATTCCATTTTAATAAGGAGATAAGTAGAAACAGGTTTGGAAACAGAGTAATGGACAAATGGAACATGCTACCTAGTGATGTAGTTCTGCCCTTTTATGAGGGTTTCAAGCACAGGCCAGATAAGCGTACGACAAGTAAGGACTGGCTATACAAAAGAATCTATTACACTTTCCAATTCATTCTTTTTCCTTCTCAGGCTGCATTACGATAGTCAGGTTTCTCTCTTCATCTAATATACTATAGCAATAGCCGTGTGTGTGTGTGTGTGTGTGTATTTTGGGCAGCCGAAACTACACATTCAAATTGCACCAAAACTGGTACAAAAATCTCAAAAAATTCGCGAAAAAACTTGGTACCATCACGATTGAAAAACTTTTACTATGTTTAATGAGCATTCAAAGTTTGACCAAAAAACGCCGCTCCCGGCATGAATGCGTGAAATTAGGGTTGCATTCACCATAGAGTTTTTGATGGCTTTAATCGATGTCACCTTGATGGCCGATAGTGACAACATTAGTATAGAACAGCACATAAATGTGATTCGGATTACCTGAAATGATCACAACGTGTGTGCGAAGCTCAAGGAAATGAGTGAGAAGCACAAGGAAATGAGTACGAAGCACGAGAAAGCAAGCACGCAGCACGATAGCCCTCCGCAGGAGCAAGTGCGAGAGAGCCTGAAGGGCCCACGAGCACTTGTACTTTCCTATAAAATTTCCGCGTCAGTGTTTCTATACTAAGTGGTGTTCCTTCTCAATTTTTCCTGCCGGTTTCGGTTGGAGGGTTTGGTAGGGGGCGGAGAGCTTTCTTATTTGCTATCCTTGCCTTATTACGGCAGTTCAGTCACCGTCTTGTAGAAGCCGCCTAGCATGGGCCAACTGGCCAACTGCAGTAATCCTTTCTTATTATGCTTGCACGTCGTTACGTAGGGAACTGTGAGGAATGGGATGAAGGCAGGATGGGAAGGAGGGGAAAAGTAGTTTTAATAGGGGAATTAAGGGGAATAGAAATATACCGCTTAAGCAAAATAAAATTATATGTAGCCAGCAAAAAGAAAATACAAGGAACCATCGTACTAAAGATGTTTAGCGGAGGTGGCTCCTGACTCCTGCATCTACATAATTCTATCCTATATTTAAACTATCGTCTGCATGCAGCAAGAATAAAGCATGAAAAATGATGACCTCATACTGAAAGCATGAAAGGACACCGTTTCTAATCCCTTCAAAACCAGGGGGGCGGGGAACACAAACGAACTTACAATAGCCTTCCTGTCATAATATTTCCCACATCCCTGTGGCAAGTTTTCTTGTTTTTGTCAATAATATTATTACAACAACTTCCCACAGGCTGTGGGAAGTTTTCTTGTTGTTGTCAGTAGTAATATTATTATTAAAACTTCCCACATCCTTATGGGAAATTTTATTGTTGTAAGTATTATTATTATAAAAGAGGAGCCTGTGGAGTAACATGGAGAGACAGGCTGACAAATGAGGATATAAAAGAGCGTTGTGGTGTGGATGTGGATGTGATAGGAACCGTTAGGAGGAACACACTGAGGTGGTTTGGCCATGTGGAGAGGATGGAGGGTGAGAGACTGACGAGGAGAGTGTATGTGAGTGAGGTGGAGGGTGGGAGAGGGAGGGGGAGGCCAAGGATGAGCTGGAGGGATGAAGTAGAGAGGTATATGAGAGGGGGGGGGGGTGAGTTGGGAGCAGGGGAGTGAAATGGCGGGGAACAGGGCGACGTGGAGGCAGTTTGTTTGTGGCCACCCCGTACGGGATTGAGGCGTCTGGCAATAGATAGACAGAAAACTTCCCACACCCCTGTGGGAAGCTTCCTTGTTTTGGGCATTATTATTAAGACTTTCACTTTCTGTGGGATTCTTACTGATATTGTAGATATCATTTCTTTTCTTTTTTTGGGGGGGGGGGATCTAGAAGGCTGGAATTCAAGACCGTTCGAGACAGAGACTTACAATTTTCAGGAGTAATATATCTTCGCTGCAGGCTTCTTTTGGCACATTCTTTTCCCCAACACTATCGCTAGCACTAGAACCCTCTATGTTATTTATTTTTTTCACATTTTTCTCTCCTGCACAGAAAAAAACTAAAGAATCAATTGTTTTGCACATGTTCCAGTATGCAGTCATCGATATACACTTGTGCACCTGGGTACTGATACTGAGATCCAACAAATCCTTCTTGAGACATTGAGGAAAATTTAAATTCCGCCTCATGCCTGAAAGTGCTAATCGTAAGGAATTAAGCCGATTTTGACCAAACTCGAAGGAAATGTAGTGGACCATGAGTGAACATGATCTGCAAAGTATGAATGGCTTTAACCTTGATCTCAAGGTCACAGGTAAAAATCCGTAAAAAATTGAGTCATACAAAAAGTCCCTTGATATAAGGTCTACAATGATAACAAAAGTATTTTCAGAATCCTAAGAGTGTCTGCTTTTTACGATTTCATAACAGCAGTTATGACAAACCAATATTTTTTTACGCTTTTTGACGATTTTTGGACCTACCATCAAAAGTTGCTCAAAATGCTATAAAGTCTATTATCTACATACAAATTTTACCAAGAATTAGTAGCTTGCCATATATAATGGTTTACACAAAGTACAGATTGTCACATGTATGGATCTTGGTTAGAACAAAAACCATGACACTTATCTCTGCACATTCATGATGTATTATTTACAATGCACCATTTACCACAACCACTCTTAATGCTGTGTATGTTTCAAAGACTGTACACCATATCTGATGTACCAATACAAGTGTGGATTTTTTTTCCTTTGCCATTCTAATCTGGAATGTTGTATTACCATCTGAAATGTGTAGTTCTTTGAATATTGCTTCACCTATTTCAGAATTCTAGTTATTATTAGTCTTACTTATTTTAAAATTGCGATATTTCAAAGGCTATTTGGTCTACAGCCATTTAACTTGGTCACCTTAGTCGGACAACTGTCCTCATGTTCTAACCAAATATGGTGACAATCCGTTAACCAGATCTCCTGATATTATCAGGAACACAAAAATGTGAGTTAGTTAAGCTACCTCAAGAACCGCTTAAGCTAGGAAGCTGATCTTGTACTACAAAATGGTCTTAAGGCGGACGCAGGCCGGAAGGGAGTGTGGTTCCATTCGTCTGATTATTCTCTGAGATCTCCTGCACTCAAAAATTGGTACTTTTCCGGATATTCCAGATGTCACCTTTCCATGAAGGATTAAACCAGAGCTACCAAAGTTTGTGGACCTATAGACTGTAATGACCTAAGGTGATATGCACAAGATCAGTGAGATCAGTGGTTTTGACCTCATGGTCCCTATATAGCTCGGCTTCTTGTAGGCATTGGCAGTGGAAAATTCTTCTTTATTCAAATTGTCCTTAGACAATTTTATGGTGCTCTTATTATATTATTATTGTTGTAGAAAATGCATTACCGTACTTGGGGAAAACTTTCCCTTGATTGGTGCGTATGTCTTACCTGCTTATTATGTATATACACTGTATGTATGTATGTATGTATGTATGTATGTATCGTACCTACTTACCATGTATGAATGTATGTAAACTTACCTGTGTTGGAGTCAGTCACTGTTTGGGCTGGGCAAACCTCTCCCTTGATTAGAGCATATGACATACCTGCTTATTATGTATGTACTATGTATGTATGTATGTATGTATCGTACCTGCTTACCATGTATGAATGTATGTAAACGTGTTTGTGTGTTGGAGTCAGTCACTGTTTGGGCTGGGCAAGCCTTTGAGACTCGTTGCTCTGTGCTCACGTGATGTTCTGACGGCGTGCATTACTTCCTTTACTCCATCTTTCTACAGTTGTATCAGTGTCTATTAATTATCCTGTTACTCCATTAAATCCTCCAATGCGAGCAGGTTCAAAACTTAATCTTGTTACCAGCTGATAATTTTATTCAACTCACTAAAATGGTTTTGGACGGATGGTGTTATGTAATGTACATTCTAAAAAATAAGTATCATCCCAGTTCCGTCTGAAGAAAATTTACAACTCACGAAGTACAAATGAAAATCCAATCTCTACTAGTGTGTGTTTCAGATGGTTGAGTTTTTCTGCTACCGTATGTATTCGTCAAACTTTGGGGAGATATTTATATGTCTCACTAAACAGTAAATGTAACAGGTATACCCTGTTTTTCCCGTATACTGAGTAGTTTTATCTTAACCAAATCCACAGATCATATCAATATATCATTCTGGGTCAAGTTAACAAAGGCTTTTTCTCTGGGGCATTATCATCACTGGTTGTCTATTACTTCCAAAGGTCACAGAACTCACCACAGAAAACAGAACGAATTACCATTATTTATTTCACACCTCTCTGTTTATTATACACGGCCACATATTTCAAGATCTAGAGGTGAAAAAATACATGAATACAGATACCGGCTGGAAACACGTTTGGCACGCCACAATTTAGTGCCTGGATATCAGAAAGACGAACCCCATTCAGATAAAGTAGATCGCTGAAATTTTGTACGTTGGTTAAGGGCAATTCACAGGTTTATTGAAATATATTCTTCACTTGTCATGGGGGCGAACCCCACTTGTACCATCTTTATTACTGACTTACTTATTTTTATTATTATTAGACCGAGAAACCCGAGATATGCGAAACTGCCCTGCTATTCTAGAAACAGTCGCATCAAAGCAGTGAGTAAGGGCGAGGCATCTTGATCATCCAACGGTGTCAGGTAAGCTCAGCAGGAACTGGAATGATTGCAAACACACTGACAAGGAGACACGCAGTAATGAAGAGAAGTTCAGAGTTATAAATGTGTATATGAATGCTACGGAAAAGGGAAATATGGCCAAAAATAATTTTATGTAAGTAAGCACGAAAGGCTGAGAGAAACTGTCAGGCCAGACGAATGGCGAGGGAGCCGGAATAGAAGGGAACTATCAATCGGATATGAGGCACTGGCAACAGAAAGGGAAGGAGAACGAAAAAATAATGACAAACGAGTATGAGATAGAGACACGAGAAATTGATGGTGTAGAGACAAATGGAGGGTGAGGGACAGAGGAGGAATACGAGGATAATGATTTAAACTCACAGATCCAAAATGATGGACGAGAGAGAGAGAGAGAGAGAGAGCAGAGGTTTGACGGGCAGAAAATATTACGTGACCTTTAACACTACTCCACACGGCTGACTGTGCGTAGGAGTATATATATATATATATATATATATATAGCCTATATCTATCTATCTATATCTATCTATATCTATATCTATCTATCTCTATATCTATATCTATGTCTATCTATCTATCTATATATATATATATATATATATATATATATATATATATATATATATATATATAAACTCTTTGGAATTTTGTGATAACGCATCGTATGAATGTGGTAAAAATTTGGTGGAATGTGAATGCTGAAGCAGAGCTGCATATAGCCTTAAACATATTACTCCCACCCGCTGAATTTTTACGCTGAACTTATAAGACCCAGCTATGCGGTGGAAATATGGCAGCAGTTTAACATAAATAATAAAAGACTAACCAGATATAATGTGCTTAGCTGATCCAGTGTGGGTGCTTGGTGATGGGGTGGTGGGGTGAGAGGGGCATGGGGGAGACGAGTGTAGGTGAGGTTGTATAGGAATTTGGACAGAAGTGATAATTTTGGTGGGACTGTGTGTGTGTGTGTGTGTGTGTGTGTGTGTGTGTGTGTGTGTGTGTGTGTGTGTGTGTGTGTGTGTGTGTGTGTGTGTGTGTGTGTGTGTGTGTGTGTGTGTGTGTGTGTAAACATTCAGCCTTATACACTAACCTGTCATTAAATCTTTCACTGGGATTGGAGGTACACAGCCACTATATTCCAACAAAAGCCCGGTAATATTATTCACTACTGGGATATCCTTACCAGTCAAGAGGGTTACGATAAAACTGTAAGCCTGGGAAAGTGTTGTTTCTTACTTCTGAGCAACCCTACCCCCCCACCCCCAACACACACCTCGTTGAAGCGTCCATTCATTATATTATACACTCCACCTCCAGCCATGAAGCCACGGCAGTCCCCTCCCACTCCACTCCCGATGCACATATAAGTATCAGATCAATGGTCGTGTGCTGATGTAAACATGTGTAGATCTTGGGTCACACTCCACGCTCATCGATATGTTGAAACAAATTGTGGAATCCTCATTATGTAACTTACTGTATGTACAACAGCTGGATGATAAAATTACCGGGAGAACATATGAAGTACCTAAAAATTGCTTCACAGTCGTTGACAGTTACAAATAGTATTAATGATGTAGTATTATAAAGCCACTCTTATTGCAGCGTCAACCTTGCCACTCACCCCCAGGCCACAACGGTCACTAAGCATACGGACAAACAAAGAAGGTGGATCACGCCGATCACACGATATGCAATGCCACTAAAATCATTCAACCCTATCACTCCGAGTATGTATTATTCATTTTATTCTCGTTATTAGCAAGCGATTTTATTCACCACAGGAGAGACTTCTTTGCCTTGGGGAGATAAATACAGGTTTCATTCACCACTTCGATTTTTCTCCCTACACAAAACAAAATCGCCTGTTGAAAGCAAGACTATAACAGAGTACACCACCGGAGTGCAGGGGCTAAGCATACGACGTAAAGATCGTATGCCTGAAGGATTTTTGTAGCATTCCGCATCTGTGCCACCGACGCACTCTGATTACACTATAAATTTTTACACTCACTTCGCCACGATTTGTACTGTTTTGCAGCTAATTTCACGTCATTCAGTAGCAGAAAAAGACAGTACTAAGGCTCAGCATCCTTTTCATTACACTTCTTCGTGACTGGCACCGTATTTTATTGTTAATCCACTATCATAATTCAGCATTCAAGATGGAGATATGGAAAACTTATGGGTAAAAGCAGTATTATTATCCACATACTTAGCCACAATACTGACAGGAGGTAAGACTGGTGAGGCTGACGGTTGAAGCAGTGAGACTGACACCTGGGAGGAAAATTAAATGCATCTCACATTATTTTATATTTACGAAAGACAGCGAAGCACCCTCTAGCGGTTCAATTGTTCTTGATAATATTTCCACCTGCCGATCGTACCATATCTCCCATCACATATATTTGGATCATACAGTTTAAATATATCGATAGCATAGCGCGCAGCGTGTGTCACATTATTAAAAGGATACGATCATAAATTTCAATCAGTACATAGGCATGGCTGCGGGAAAAAAAGAAAAAAAGAAAAAAAAAGAAAGAAAAAAAAAAAGGAAATGGATGAAAATAACCTGCTCCGTTACTACCCGGCTACACGCAACGTACAGCCGACGTCAAAAGTCCTGTTCCCTCTCCTGCTTTTCTCTCTCTCTCTCTCTCTCTCTCTCTCCATGGGCTTCGAAGGTCATTGTGGTGAATCCGCAGCAACCCACCCTGATAACACAGATCTGTGGCCGAATAAGGCCATCAGTGTTGGTTGCTGCGGATTTACCACAACGATCTGCGAAGTTCATGGAAAGAGCAGCATGACAGGTGACACGACTTTTGATACCGACTGTACCCCTACTCTCCTCCCATAACCCCCGCTCTCACTCCACGGCTCCCTTCCCCCAGCTGCCCTCCTCCACTCCACCTACTTCTCCCTCCCCCCCTTCCCAAGACACCCCATCCATCCCGCCCCTCCAACGAACCTCCCTCCCTCAGCAGGCCCTTTCTTACTGTAGCCTCCTCCAATCCAACCCCCTTCCCTGCACACCCCCTCCATGCCAGTATATGCTGTATATCACAACCTCAGTCCCTGGAGAAAAGAGAGGGAGAAAAAGCCACTCCATTATACCTTTGGTCATCACTCCTGTAGTGACACACACACACAAACACACACACACACACACACACACACACACACACACACACACACACACACACACACACACACACACACACTGTTATCAAGCCCAATGGGCTACGGCGCGTTGCCGAGAATTATACCATCCTGCTTCACAGGACTCATAAAACAAAGAAACTGGAGGACATAAAAAAAAAAATCAACGGTGTATGAAGAACAAGAAAAAGTGTATATAAAAGAGGGACACATTCAGAGAGAGAGAGAGAGAGAGAGAGAGAGAGAGAGAGAAAGAGAGAGAGAGAGAGACCAGTAGCTATAAATACAAATAATAAAACACAGTGTTTACCCTCTGCACAACCCCACCTCACGTAGCAGCTCGCTCGGGGCAGACAGTCTTAGAAATTACACTCATGCCGGAACAAAGAACATGGCATCCAGAAAACAGAAATGATGTCAAAAGTTGATGGAATATGAAAGGTAGGGAAGAAAAACAATTCTGGGAGGAATCAACGTACAGAATTTGGAAAAGAAATGAAGAAGAATGCTTGGAATACTTGGAAGTGGGAAGTGAAAGTGAAAGAAGTAAACAAAATTAGAAACAAGAGAAACAGTCAGGATGAGATATCACAGGAAAACACACACGGAACTAGAATGGAACTCAGTAGAGCGCATACCTCGGCCAAGGTATGGATCCGCGCCAAACCGTACTCATTCGTAGATACCAACATCCTAAATATGCCTGATTTTCTTCATCAAGATCCATGCAATATTCACTGAAAATTTTACGAAAACGTCCAAAAACGCCCTATCTCGCAATGTTAAGGTGAAAAAAATTCCTGGATTCGCACCTTTATCCGGATCCGCACCAAAATTTAATGGTGTCTCTTCTGGGCCAAGGCCCATTCTTCTTCTAAGTTTAGTGGAAATCCGTCCAGTAGAGTTTTGTGTAATCTTGCTCACAAACCAACCAACAAACAAACGGACAGGGGTGAAAACATGACCTCCTCGGCGGAGGTACTAGAGCAAGACTGAGTTTCTTTTGAGATAAAATCACCTGAATGCAGCAAGAATAAAATGTAAACATTCTTAGGGCACCACTGCTACTGCTCCTACTTATGCTACTACTACCACTACTACTACTACTAACAGCAGCAGCTAGCAGTAGTAGTAGTAACTGTAGCCCCTGGCTCATGTGAAACGTGAACCCGGTGGACTGCACGCTTAATGTGACCTGCTACTGCAGTTCACCATCCTCTTTTTTGAGGGATGGTGAAGGAGTTGAGGGACGTTTGTACAATCAGGCAGTTGAGTGACCTGGTTATATCAGCGTCACCACATGAAGGCGTCCCTATCCATCACACACTCTCGGGCTGGAGGGGTTAATCGCCTTCAACCACTTCCACAGTCTTTTCCGCCTCGCAGTTTTCCGACGCTGTGGTAAAAACATGAACGGAATATAATTTTCCCAGGACACGCTTTTACGGCACTGAATAAAGCAAAACTTAATCCCTCGCCAGCCATGACAGGGTCACTGAATAAATAAGGAAGCTGCTTCACATGTGAGGGATGGAGAGTGATTTATTTATTCATTTATTTATATTTATTTTTCTTTATATACTTACTTGGTTAAGACCGCATGAAGCACAATTTCTGAAAGTGAAGCGCATTCCCTCTTGATGTGTTCTGGCAGAGATTATTGCTTAGGACTGATTTTACCTGGTTTAAGTGGCCCTCTCACAACTTACATGTCTTAACTGCATGGAATATTAGAGAGAGAGAGAGAGAGAGAGAGAGAGAGAGAGAGAGAGAGAGAGTGAGTGTGTGTGTGTGTGTGCACTATCAATAAACACAGACACACACACACACACACACGGTCAGGTGGTACACTGTCAGTCGCTATGCAAATATTGTGAGTGAAGCAGGTAAAACATGAGTGAAGGTGAAGTGGGTGATGGGGGAGGAAGTGAAGCATATGTCAGGGTGGAATATGGGTGACAGGATGGGTGAAGAGGGTGAAGCATGTGTCAGGGTGGAATATGGGTGACAGGATGGGTGAAGAGGGTGAAGCATGTGTCAGGGTGGAATATGGGGGACAGGATGGGTGAAGAGGGTGAAGCATGTGTCAAGGTGGAATATGGGTGACAGGATGGGGGAGGGGGATGAAGCATGTGTCAGGGGTGGAATATGGGGGACAGGATAGGGGAGGGGGTGAAGCATGTGTCAGGGTGGAATATGGGGGACAGAATGGGGGAGGGGGATGAAGCAGGTGTCAGGGGTGGAATATGGGGGACAGAATGGGGGAGGGGGTGAGGCATGTGTCAGGGTGGAATATGGGTGACAGGATGAGGGAGGGGGATGAAGCATGTGTCAGGGATGGAATATGGGGGACAGGATAGGGGAGGGGGTGAGGCATGTGTCAGGGTGGAATATGGGTGACAGGATGGGGGAGGGGGATGAAGCATGTGTCAGGGGTGGAATATGGGGGACAGGATAGGGGAGGGGGTGAAGCATGTGTCAGGGTGGAATATGAGGGACAGAATGGGAGGTGAAGCATGTGTCAGGGGTGGACTATGGGTGACACGATGGGGGGTGAAGCATGTGTCAGAGGGTTGAATATGGGTGGAAGGCAATATGGGAGAGGAATTAGTTAGATGAAACACAGGTAAAAAATGGATGAGATGTGGATTACATGGAGGGATGGGATGGATCACTGTGGGTGAGGACGGAATATGGGTAATGTGGAACTTTAGTGAGGTGTGGAACAATGCGAGGAGTGGAATATGAATGATGTGAGGAATATGGGTGCCCATGAAGGCAGGACATGGGTGAGGTGTACAAGTTTATGGTGGGAGAGAAAAATGGGTGGTGGGTTAAGCGTTGGGTTGTGCGTAGGGGTGGGACGTGTACACCTGTGAAAATGGGTGTTGCTACAAGCAGTGTCGGTGGTGGGAAGGTGCAAGCCATAGATTTGACATAAAAGTTTAATGTTGGAGGACGGAAGTGTGGGGTGGGAGAAGAAGAGTGAGCTGGATGTCATAGGATGGAGGTGGGTGTGGTGGCTGGAGGAAGTGGATTATAGGCAGTGAAGATGGACACTGTAGGTTAACTGGTAAGGGCATGGCTATGGCTTTATTCACAAAGTTCTCCTTGAGGAACAACGAGAAAAATAGGAACAAGAACAATTAGATTATCAACAAGAAGAGTATCAACAAGAGCGTAAGCAAGACTGGCAATATAAATAACATAACTATGCAACACGAAAAGCAGACTAAAGCAGCCAGGCAGCCTCCACAAACCGGATACAAGTTGGGTGCTGCTTTTTATGTGTGGATCTTGGTGTATATTTTTATGGGTGTCTCATGTCAGGTGGGTAACATGCGGCGCAAAAGCATTATAATTGGGTTGCCGGCCACGCGTAAAAAAACGCGGAACTGAATACTGTGGGCGGTCTGGTCTCGGTCTCGGGGAAGGGGTAGGGTGACTGGAGAGGAGAGGGGGAGGGAGGAAGTGGGTGAGTGAAGAGGTGGGCGGAGAAAGCGGAAGGAATGAGAAATGGGTAGCCGGAAAGGTGCAGAAAATGTTGAACCTCCGGGCGAGTCTGTCCCTACTCAGGAACGACGCCTATTTCCATAACACCATAACCTATAACAAAATTCATCCAACTTATTTCACTTGTAAGCTGTCTCCCTCTCTCCCTTTCAACATTCTCATACACTCTCCTAGTCAGTCTCTCACTTTCCACTCACTCCAAATGGCCTATTCAACTCATTTTTAGTTTCGATATTATAAAACATCAACTTCCCTTGATTTATGCCCTTTAAGACCTGTCCAGCCTTGACTACTGTACGTAAATATTAAAATAAACTTATCCTGTAATGGTTTCATCATCCCAACATCTGCATTCTTATTTCTGTGCCTCAACGCACCTGCCACCTCCCTTCCTTCACTTATCCTTTTCATTCCTTCAACCTCATGAAGTATTTTAGCGTTTATTTTTTTTCTCTCTCTCTCTCTCTCTCTCTCTCTCTCTCTCTCTCTCTCTCTCACACACAGATTTATTCCAGTAAATAGATAATATTCCAACTAAAGCAGTTGGATATAACCTACCTTCCACTGACCCCATCACATAACACAGTTCTGTCCTAAGCTGAAGAAAACCGTCTAGATGTTGAAAGAATATACAACAGAATTACGTCATCGGATTCTTCCTTCTTCTTGAATCGCCGTTCCCAATTGTTAGGGATTGGCTCATATTATGAACCTTCTCCATAGCTGTCTATCCATGACATCGCCCTCCACGAGCCCAGTGTCTCTTAATCTTTTTGAACCACATCACCTAATCTACTGCCTTCATCTCCATCTTCTTTTCACTGGCCTTCTCCATGCTCTCTTGACTGGCTCTTGCTCTTCTCTTCCCACCATACGACCGAACAATCTCAACCTTGCCATTCTCATCACCTCACCAATACACACCACACCTGCTTCTCCGCCTCACTTCCTCATTTCTAATCCTATCTCTGTGCGATACGCCCAACATTCATCTACGTATCGTCACTTCAGTTCATTAAAACTTCTCTTCTTTTTTCCTCATTGCCTAGGTCTCCAACCCATACTGTTCTTCAACACCGGCCTTATCACGGTTTCACAGATTAAATATTTTCAACCTCTGTGGCATTGTATTGTGGCACACCACTCCAGATGCCTCCCGCCACTTCTTCCGTCCTACCTTGACCCACTTACCAATCCGTTCCTCACAACCACCCTTCTTTGTTACAAGTATTATATTTAAACTTTACCACCTGCTTCATTTCTTTGCCACTTACATCTCTAACCTGTGTTCCATCACCGGAATGAACGAGTCATATTAACACGAACAAGAAATTAAGAATGGTTCAGATAAAAATACTCTTCCAATAACATACCTTATCAAACATTATCATAATAATAAGAAGAGTCAGAAAAAACTAAATGAAAGAAAACATTAACCTTTTGAATAAAGTATAAAAAAATAAGGACTGGATAATGTTGGTACTTTCATACGGAGACCAGACACTACACACCAGGTACTGCACAACTATTTACCTGAAACAATATGTACTGTATTAGACACCGTTATTTAATTACAAATAGTATACGAGTAGGCTAATGGTATACTTGCAGAATAAAGAAATGGAAATATTAGAAGAGAATATGTATTGTATCAGACACAGTTATTTAATTGCAAATATTATACGGTTAGGCTAATGGTATACTTGTCGAATAAAAAAATGGAAATATTAGAAGAGAAGCTAATTTTAAGTTCCCCGTGTATAATAATACAATATATATTTATATGTGTGGGAGTGCCCAACATTCACTCACTCGATGTAGATACATTCAGATGACCCTTCACTGGTTGACATGCCAAATGGTTCCTTGTAATTTAGGAAACAATTTCCCACGATATGTTGGACGTCAGCCATATAACCAAAGAAAAGTCTGTACAAAATAAAGATCAACAGAAGATAAGCTGCTCTGGTTCTCTGAGTAATGGGTATGGGTGAGACGGGCGAAGACGAATGGGTGAGAAAGGCTGGGATGGTGATGGGCGGGTGGCCATGACCCTGTAAGCATATGAGTATATCCGGGGATTATAATCGTTGCAGGTCGACAAACAGTATAGTCGAGGCAGTAATTGTTATGATATTGCTCACATATGGACAGAAATGGTCGGAGTGGGTGGAGAAGAGTGGGCAGGAAGAGCAGGGATGGTGGTGGGTGATGGTGCAGGCGCAGGCAAACAAATACACTAATATCCGAGCCACCACAGTTCCAATTAAAGTTATATATCGCAATACCTAACTCCTCGAATTCGAAATCACTCCTAAGCAGAGTGAAACACCTGAGGATTGCATGAGAAAAATTAATAACGTTTAAGACAGCAAAATGCTTCAGTCCTTTATTCTCTATTAGTGTATTTTATTCTCGCAACATCCAGACAATTTTTTTTATCAGCTTACGGAAGGCCTATATATATGAAGGGATTAGAAACACTCTCCATTAAGCCTTTCAGTAACATAATGTCCTTTTATTTCCTTTTTTTCTCACTGCCGCCATACTATTTTTTTTTTTTTTTTTTTTGCGGGGGGGTCTCCTGGAAGTGTAGAGATTTGTAACAATATACATTAGCACAGTAAAGTCTTTTTATGCTATTCTTTCTACCGTCAGAGAAGGAGAAAAGATAAAAGTAAAGAAGGATATTGACTGACAGACAGATAGACTGACAGAAAAAAAAAAAAAAAAAAAAAAGATAGCACAGATGAAAAAAAAAAAAAAAAAACTAAGTAAAAAGTTAACCACTAAACAAAGCGCCGCTATCCAGTCCCATCGGGCTCCAAAGCTTTCAACAAAGGAGGAAGAAAGGAACAAAGAACGGAGGAAACAAGAAAAGAATGAAGGAACGGAAGGGAAGAGAAGAATGAATAATGCAAAGAATGGGAAGAAAAAAAATGAAGAAAAGAAAGGGAAAAAATTAAGGAATGATAAAAGGGAAGAAAAGAGGGGAAAGGAAGGGAAGAAAAGAAGGAATGATGAAAGAGAAGAAAAGAGGGGAAGAAAATGAAGGAAGGAAGGAAGGATGGACGAGAAGAAAAAAGAGGAAGGAAGGAGGGACGGGAAGAAAATAGGGAAAGAAGGAAGGAAGAAAGGGAAGGAAGGAAGGAAATAAAGAAGTACGGAAGAAAGGGATGGACGGAAGAAAGGAAAGAAGGAAGGGCAGCAAGAAAAAAAGAAGGAAGGAGAGACAGGAAGAAAAAAGGAAGGAAGGGTGGGTGGGAAAAAAGGAGGACGGGAAGTGAAGGAAGGAAGGAGGGAAGGACGGAAAGAAAACGAAGGAAGGAAAGAAAGACCAAAGGAACTAAGAAAAGAAGGAAGGAGAAAGAAGAAAAGACGGAAAGAAAATGTGAACACATTAGAGGTAGATGGGTATTAAGAAAATATAAAATAATAAAGAAAATAGGGAATAAAGAGAGAAAAGGAATGAAAAATGTAATGACAAAAAAAATCTGAATCAAACAATCACCTCTTTCATGTTTCTAGTACCAGTACAGGTATT
>NC_137037.1:9072775-9087775 GCF_032717465.1 Coenobita brevimanus | reverse complement strand
ATCCAGTGAAGCAGCGAGCCCATCGCACACATATGGAATGACACAAAATATTTTAGCCTCTTCTTTATGGGCACGTAGTTTTCATTGTATTCCAGCAATTAGTAAAACATTTTACTGAGCATAGAAAAGTCTGCCCTGGAGAGATTAAATATAATCTTAGCTTATCCATTCGGTAAAAGCTTCTTCCTATGGTAAATGAAATCGTTTGACAGTGGCTGGTATATGCTAGAAAATGTCATGGGACTGAAGGGGTTAAGCATAGGACCTAAGCTCTACATGCCTCAAGGATTCTCCTGGCATTCCGTATTTACGTCACAGCCGCGCCCCACCAGTGATTTTACAAACTGTCCGTATCCTTGGCCACAATCATGGCTTGGGGTAAGGCTGGTATGACATTTGAGATGGAGGCTGCTATGGATGGCAGACGTGTTCAAAATTTTTAATGCATCATATTATTCGTAACTGGGAAAGACTGTGAAACTCACAGCGCTTCAAATATTTTCATATACTCTCGCTGTTTACTAACAGCATAAATCTTAAATGTGGATTCTACAGTTTGTTTATGCAAATCGATTAGCGTCCACCGCAGCTCACATTTTAGTTTAAGCGTCAGACCAGAGTGCTAATCAGTGCACAGCCAAGACCACAGTGGAGTTTAAAATAGCAGCGAAAATAAATATCCTGCCCTTCACCTCTTATACACTGTCCGACTACACGCAAGGTACCACCCCCACCCCTACCCCCAACTGACCCCTCTCATCCTGCGGCTCCCTTCCCCCTGGTGCCCCCTCCCTCCATTCCTACGACTTCCCCATGGCCCCCACTTTCACCCAGCACCCCTCCGTCTGCTGCACTCCTTCACCCCTTCTCCCTTCTCCAGTGACTCCTTCCACACCATCTCCTATTAGTAATCCCTTCCCTCTGTTTCCCCTCTCTGTCCCATCCCCCACACCCATCGCCCCCCTCCACTCCTGTATATCTATCTACATCCATCTATCCATCTGTCTACCTATCTGTCTATCTATCCATCTACGTATGTCCTTATGTATGTATGCATCCCAAACTCAGTCTAGAGAGGAGGAAAAAAAAAAAAGAAAAAAAAAAAAGGAAGAAAATTATCACACCACTCTATTCGTGACACACACACACACATAGAACCATTTCTAATCCATATTTGACATTCAGATACTCAAACTGTTCACTTTTAGCTTTCTCTCTCTCTCTCTCTCCTCATTACCTTTAATTAGTTCTTTCATCTTCCTCCCACTATTAATCTCATCCTCCCTATCCTGCTTCACTTCTCGTACTCTCCCTCTTCATTCTCCTCTCCATCTTACTATCCTCTATATAATTTCACTCTTTCCTACTATCCTCTGTTTCATTCTGTCAGAAGTACCTCTCCCTAGCCCTGACATTATTCACTTCCTTCGTACACCCATTTCATTTTGTTCACCTCCCCGTCTTTCACTCTAGGCTCCCTTCCTCCCAACCTCCCGTACTATCCACAATTCTCTCTCTCACTAGCCCCCCCTCCCCCTCTCTCTCCACCTTACACTCTTTCCTCCCTTCCCATTCTACTTTCCCTCCAAGTCGTTTACCCTCTGCACTATTTCATTTTCTTCTACAGATTTTCCCTATATACCTCTCTTCCTCTAACTCTCCCCCTCCCTCGAATCTAAGACTCATTCACCCTGCATTTCTCTCTCCCTCTCTCTTTTCTCCCTCCCTCCCTTCCTCTATCTTTCCTTTCTCAAGACCTTAACTCCTCTACAATGGTCTTTCATGCCTTATCCTCAGTCTTACACTATTTTGCTTTCATCCTTATGCCTTCTAGTCCCCATATTCAGTATTCTCACTGTGGTGTTCCTCAGATGCACTTACCTTATTCCATTCCCTCTTCCTACTTCTCTGTCTCTTCCTGTGTTTCTTGTTTGTCTTCCCTTCCAGTCTCAGTCTCTCTCTCTCTCTCTCTCTCTCTCTCTCTCTCTCTCTCTCTCCAGGAACCACCTCAGCCAGCTCTTACACGGCTCTGTCCCCCCCGCTTCCATGCTTTTCTTTCCTTTCTTTCCTCTCTCTCTCTCTCCTTCTTCTTCTTGCCGACCTCTCTGCCTCCCTCTCAAGATCCTGTACGTGCCACTCTTGCCTCTTGACTCCCACACAGACTGCTGCCTTCCCACCTTTCTGCCACGCCATCTGTCTACCACACTATCTGTCTTCTCCTCCACCTGTCTGCCTCTGCCTTTTCCTGCCTGTTACCTCCTTTCCTACCCACAAGTGAATCACATCCCCTGCCTACCTACCTGTCTATGTCTGTCTTCCTGTCAGCGCCGTGCCGAGCTGCATGTTACTTCCATCTCTGTCTGTCCGTCTTTTGCTTACCACCTGTCTAAGCACCTTCCCCCCTGCCAGAGTCCTTAGGCATCTTGCTCCTGCCTGCCACTTTGCCCTCTTAATCCCTTCCTTTGTGTGTATCTGTCAGTCTGCCTGCCTGCATCATGTCCTCGTAACCTTGGCCCTGATGGTGTACTCCTGGGTGGGTGGGTCGTAGCTCCCCCCTTCCCCCCATCTCTCACCCCTTACCTCGCCCGGGGGAGCCGCCTCAAGGGAGGCATTGACCAAGGCCTTTGTCACCTGTCACTCTCACACACTCACCATTTCACGCACTCAGTCCCGCACTCACCATTCAACCACGCACTCACCACCTCACACACTCAACCACACAACCTCACACACTCAACCACACACCACCTCACACACTCAACCACACACCACCTCACACACTCAACCACACACCACCTCACGCACTCAATCCCGTACTCCACTCCCACTCCTACCCAACATCACACCCTCACGCACTTTCTCAACTTGCATTTAAAACCCATTTTCCATACTCAAGCACTTCGTCATTCACCTCAAACTCCTCACGCGTCGCCATCCACAATCAGGCACTCTCACCTTCCATTCAGTACAAGTTTATCATCCTCACACACACTGTCATTCTTCCAACGCTTCATTCACCCAACACCCCATCATTCACCACGCACTCATCATCCAACGCATTTCAAACCGCAATCAGACTTTATTATCTGCCTCATGCACTGACATCTTGAATCCAGTACGTAGCCATCATCCTCACCGGGGATTAGTAACTAGCGGTGTACCACAGGGTTCAGTACTCGGTCCCTTATTATTTATCATATATATAAATAATCTAGACTTAGGAGTCAATAGCAGCATCAGCAAATTTGCCGACGATACAAAAATTGGGCGTATCATTAACTCTACTGACGATTGCCATAACTTACAAAAAGACCTCGATACATTGTCCAAATGGTCTAAAACTTGGCAAATGGAATTTAACGTTGAAAAATGTAAAGTACTTAACGTAGGCAAGACCATTGGAGATACTAAATACAGCTTAGATAACAAAGAAATTAGCAAATCGGAATGCGAGAGAGATCTAGGAGTTATGATTAGTAACGACCTTAAACCAAGGCACCAGTGCATTAATGCGAGGAATAAAGCAAATAGGGTCCTAGGATTTATTTCGAGAAGCGTGAGCAATAGATCATCTAAAGTAATACTAAAACTTTATCTAGCATTAGTAAGGCCACATTTAGACTACGCAGTACAATTCTGGTGTCCTTACTATAGAATGGATATTAATTCGTTAGAAAATGTACAGAGAAGAATGACTAAAATGATACATGACGTCCGGAACCTGTCATATGAAGACAGACTGAAAAGACTAAGTCTGCATTCGCTAGAGAGGCGTAGAGTAAGGGGAGACTTAATTGAGGTGTTTAAGTGGATGAATGGTATAAATAAGGGAGATATTAGCAAGGTACTTAAAGTGAGCATACAGGATAGAACTAGAAATAATGGTTTCAAACTAGAAAAATTCCGTTTCAGTAAGGAAATCGGTAGAAATTGGTTTGGTAATAGAGTAGTAGACGAATGGAATAAGCTACCTAGTAAAGTAGTTGCTGCCTCTTCCACTGAGAGTTTCAAGCATAGGCTAGATAAGCATATGACAAATAAGGGGTGGATATAGGATATTGGATATAGAATAAAGAAAATCTTATAACCAATACTAATTCAAAAAAAATTTCTTTTCAGGTTACACTATGATAGTCTCTATTCTCCTTTCACACTTTCCTGTAAAATGTCCACGCCAGTTTTTCTATACGGCGTGGTGTTCTTTCTGACTTTTTCCTGCCGGCTTCGGCTGGAGGGTTTGGAGGGCGGGGGAGAGCCTTCTTCTTTGCTATCCTTATCTCATTCTAGTAGTTTAGTTACTCTTCTAGGAGCTGCCTAGCATGGGCCAACCGGCCTACTGCAGTTATCCCCTCTTCTTATGTTCTTATGTTCTCACGCACCTTATCATTAATCTGGCACTCAATCATTCATCACGCACTTCACCACCGCCGCGCTATCTCATCTTGAACTCAGGCCAAATTTACCCGCTCAAGTACCGGCATTCACGATACATTCTCTCTCTCTCTCTCTCTCTCTCTCTCTCTCTCTCTCTCTCGGGTCTCCACTCACGCTGTCACCCCAGCTGATTCTGGTCTCCCACCTCAAATCTGGGATACCGCTGAACTGAGCTCTTCTCCATTTAACTTTTTTTCTTTTTTAATTAATTTGGTTACTACAAAATACATTCGCTTATTTACCCCAATATAATGTTTTGTCGATGTCGTCCAAAAATTTAGATTTGGTTACTACAAAATGAATTTTTCAAAAGTGGAAAGGACCTCTTACAATAAGGGTGTTAAAATGTTCCCTTCCGATGTGATGAATATTTTTCCAAATACTTCTTGATACAAACTGATTCAATATAGAAAAACCTCTGGCATTCAGAAAGTTAACCGCACATTTGTTTATTATGTCTCAAACCAGTATCACTGTAAACACGTGATTTTTCTTCGCTTTATTTAGGGTCTTGGAGCAAATCGGATGTTTGGCGAAAAGTTAAAGCGTGTGTTGAAGTGCTGAAGTGCTAAAGCGTGTGTTGAAGTGCTGATGTGCTAAAGCGTGTGTTGAAGTGCTGAAGTGCTAAAGCGTGTGTTGAAGTGCTGATGTGCTAAAGCGTGTGTTGAAGTGCTGATGTGCTAAAGCGTGTGTTGAAGTGCTGAAGTGCTAAAGCGTGTGTTGAAGTGCTGATGTGCTAAAGCGTGTGTTGAAGTGCTGAAGTGCTAAAGCGTGTGTTGAAGTGCTGATGTGCTAAAGCGTGTGTTGAAGTGCTGATGTGCTAAAGCGTGTATTCAAGTGCTGATGTGCTAAAGCGTGTGTTGAAGTGCTGATGTGCTAAAGCGTGTGTTGAAGTGCTGAAGTGCTAAAGCGTGTGTTGAAGTGCTGAAGTGCTAAAGCGTGTGGTTAAGTGCTGACGTGCTGAAGCATGGGAAGTCATTGTAGTGGAGTGGACGGGTTACTGAGGGTTATGGGGACTCCTAGGCAACATGGTTGGTTGCCGTGTGACTGGATGGGTATACATATGATAACTGTGTGTATATGAGAGGGAAAGAGTAACAGAAGGGGAGAGGAGGTAACACGTTAAAGAGTACCGTAGTTTGTTTGTTCTGTGTCAGCAAAGTACATGGCACAGTTGTACACAGGGTAATGGATTCCAGCAAAGAAAAATATTACCTTCATCTGTTTTTTTCGTTGTGGCAGGACAGTTATGCCGGTAATGGATTCCAGCAAAGAAAAATATTACCTTCATCTGTTCTTTTCGTTGTGGCAGGACAGTTAAATGGCATAACTGTGGTTGTTCGGGCAAAAGAAATTATTGCAGGGAAGAAAGTCGCATGGCTGGTCAGGGTGAAAGGTATGTACAACTATACAGTTACAAGGAAAAGGGTGATCATGGGGAGGATGGGGGAGGTAAGGAAATTATTATAGTTTTCTGTGGAGATGCACCAATGTGCTCAATAAGGTAAGACATATTACAGTAAAGAATGGTGACGGACAAAGGCAAGCAATATCTGCATAATTATGCGTTTATACATGGAAAATGTGGTAGGTGATGGCGACCATCATCCATTCACTTGACGTAGTGCTGCCTACTACTTGCTTCACCTGCATCATTGTTTTTCTGTGACTGCTTTCCTCTCTTCCTATTTCTCCCATTCTTCATGTGACTTTTTATCACTCCCCTTTCTACTTCAGGTGCCTCTGCACTAAGTGATAAGCCTAATGGTTGCCTGAAACCCAGTGAACCGTTTATACCGTGGAGCCTACCCCTGTTAACTGGATGGAGAGACGCAAATGCGGCGTCCATCAGGAAATAACACCTCCATACTCTTTCCCACGCCTCGCAGTGGCGAGACGTCCGTCTGATAAGTGAAGTATCTGGACACTGCACGAGACGGACCTGCAGAGGCAATTGCTTGCATGCGGTTGATGGGTCTGCTTCTGCAAGACAGACCTGGGTTACTCAAACACACACACACACACACACACACACACACACACACACACACACACACACGGGAAAGGATGATACAGAAGTGTGAGAGCTATGATGGCAGCTGTTAAGAGTGGTTGGAAAATGTGTTGGATACAACTGTGGTAGGCAGGATGACAGAGATTACTGTTATGTTATTGACCAAAGGACAGGAGACATATACTGTAGGTAAAGGAAAGAACGTAAGTATGACAATTTTTCCAAGAGATTAACAGTCAAGGATTATTTAGAGAAACAAAAGAAATTGCATGAAGTATTAACACCTTCAGTGCGATGGCGCCTTTTGAAACTTCATTCCTAACAAGAAACTGTGATCAATTTCAGAGACACCTCGTAATGAAGGGATAAGAAATGCCTATTTCTAAACCATACTGTCTCTCCTAAGATGAATGAATCATCACAACACTAAAAGAATAAAATATAAATGTATGGTTTAAAGATGTTTTATGTAATGCATTACATGCGACAGGTGAGAGATAGACTGAATGTGACTAAAAGAGGTTGTTTTCTCCTGTTTTCGGGGCTACCCCGCTGGAGGAGGCAACAGCAAACACACGTACGTACGTGTGTGTGTGTGTGTGTGTGTGTGTGTGTGTGTGTGTGTGTGTGTGTGTGTGTGTGACAAAATAAATGTATGTGAAACAGAAAAATACAGCAGGTATAACCTTGATAACGGAGAATGGCAGTATGAAAATAATCTACACGAAAACAATGTTTTAACAACCTTTTTGTTTTTTAAGAAATGGTGACTGACTAAAATATATAAACAAAACCCTCAAGCCATGTAAAATAACAAGGTAGAAATCAGCCACACCCTAAAAACATAACCCTACGAAAGGAAGTAGAAAATAAATATTTACTAATACTAAAATACACAAGATAAAACACTGAGTACGATTGTTCAAAATGGCCGAGAAATAATAACCCAACGCAAATATTTTTTAAAATCTTGGAGGGGGAGGGAAGAGGGGGACAGAGAAAAGGAAGAACGATGAACAATGCACGGGGGAAGAGTGAAAAAGATTTCTATGCAAAGGCGTGGAGATTGTGGAACAGGGATGGGGAGAGGACAGAGGAGGAAAGGAAGAATATAATATAAAGTTAGGAGTAAATACACACAACATTTTATCTTTCTTCTCCCATTTCTCAATCACCTACATTTTTTTTTCTCTCTTTCCTTTCTGTAATATCTTTTCTCTCCTCCTTCTCTCCCCCAGTTTCTCTCTCTCATTCCTCACTCCTTTTCAACATAATTTCCAACCTTTCCTCTCTCTCTCTCTCTCTCTCTCTCCTCCTTCCCTACTTCTATTTACATGCTCTATTTCTTCCATCCTTTGCCTTCTTCCCTCCTTCCTTCATCCATTTCCTTCCCTACCTCACTCCTTCCATTATTTACTCCATTACCGCCATCCCTAGCTCATTTCTTTAACTTCCTTCGACTTCCCTCCATCCCTCCTCACCCTTTCTTTCCTTTCCCTCCTACTGTATGCCCCACTCCCCTTTTCCTTCCTGGTAAATTGTGATATAGTAATAACTATTTACCTTCTGATCCCCACCTAGTGTAAACATGTTCTCTCCTGAATGTTATATTTACCATAAGAACTATAATGTTCTTTACAATCCACTGCATGGAGGACACACACACACAAATAATAATTTACTGTAGCAGTCAGGAACACAGCTCAACCTTTTGGTCGAAATATTACGAAACTCTTACATAACATTCTAAACTATGTTAAGTTTCGAGGATAACATCACTACGTTTCAAAAGTCATTGCACACTGCCTTGTTATTCTCGTAAGGAAGTGAACTGATATTACAGTCCGCAATGGTACATAATGTTGACAGGATGTTAATTTCCTTTGTTACGATGGCGTAAAAAATTATTTCCATTTTTCCCATCCAATACATTTCCACTACAGCTTGTCTATGGTGCATGGTAACTTTTCTCACTTTTCCTGCCGGCTTATACTGGGGGGACTGGTGGGTGTTGGGAGCCTTACTGCTTTGGTATCCTTGTCTTAGGCTACTAGAATGTACCTTAGTTTTAACCTACCCTATATAAATACAGCCTCTATATCACACACAATATGCTGATGTTTGCTTTCCCTTGTATTCCCTTCATTTCCTCCATTCCTAAACCCACTCCGTCCCTTTCTTCCAACCCTCTAGATTTTTCCTTCCTTTCTCCAACCCTCTAAATTTTTCCTCCCTTTGCTGCTTCAGTTCCTTCTCCTACTCCTCCCTTCCCTCATTTCCCACAACTTTTCTTTCCTTCCTCCTTCCATCCGTCCCCCACTCCATTGCCTCGACACCTTTCCCTGCTTCCCCCGCCCATTCTCTTCTTCCACACTTTCACCCCTCCTTCCTCCTTCTCCCTCCCCTGTACTCCCTCCTTTCCTCCATTCTCATCTCTTTTCATTCTTCCTCTCCTTCAACCCCTCCCTTTCCTTTACTTACTCCTTTCTTTCTTCCTTTTCCGTAATTCCTTCCTTCTTCCCCTTTCCTTTGTTTCCTCCCTTCCATATTTCGTTCCTACCTTTCCCTCCTAACCACTTTTTTCCTCCCTCCTCCAACCCCCTCCACTTCCGCCTTTCCTTCCAAACCTCCCTTCCTCACCCCTATAATTATCTAACCCCCTCTTCCCTTTCCTCTCCTTCTCCGTTTCTGCCTTTTACTTCCTCCTCTCCTTTTTTCCTCTTTCCCTTTCCAGTCCAGTCTTTCTTTTCACTCCTCCTCCAATCCCCATCCTCATCCCAAGTTACCGAAACAACCGAACCGTATAGTAATACAAACAATATACGAAAACACACACACACACACACAAACACACAAAAATGAATACAATAAAACAAGAATACCCCGCAAGTAATCTCTACAAGTGTTCATCTTCCATAATATTGCAAGTTTCCTTCTTTCTAAAAGGAAGGAAAAGTGTTTGTGTAGGGGGTAGGGAGGGAGGAGAGAGAAATAAATGAGGAGGAGGGAGAGGGAGAAAGAGAGGGGGGGACAAGACGGGGTAGTATGGACGAAAAAGGAAAGCGTGGATGGTCAGAGGGGAGGGGTGAAAGAAAGGGAGGGAGGAGAAGAGTGTAACATGAAAAGGAAAGGGAGAGTGGAAGGGGATGAGTAATGTGAAGTAGAGGTGAGATTTTGATAAAGGGGGGGAAGGGGAGGTAGAGGAAGGAAGACGAGGGAGAAGAGAGCACTAGGAGAGGAGGGAAATGAGGGAACAAAGGGAGGCACGTGGAGAGGGGACTAAGGCAAAGTTTAGTGTCGTAATTCTCGTATTCTTTCGGGTAAGAAAAATATCAGATTGCAGTGAGGGGAAAAAAAGTGTGTGTGTGTGTGTGTGTGTGTGTGTGTGTGTGTGTGTGTGTGTGTGTGTGTGTGTGTGTGTGTGTGTGTGTGTGTGTGTGTGTGTGTGTGTGTGTGTGTGTGTGTGTGAGAGAGAGAGAGAGAGAGAGAGAGAGAGAGAGAGAGAGAGAGAGAGAGAAACACATGTAGCATAAAGTGTCCACGTTACGACACCCCCTTAATTAATGTCTCTGCATCCAGTCCATAACACTTCTTTGTGACTAGTATCATGACGTAGTGTTATTATTACAACTCATTATTCAACATGAAGAATCGGTAATCTGAGGGCAATTAGGGTAAAATGAGGTGGTATAGAAAAGAAATACTGATAGAAAAAACAGGACACTGTAAGCCACCAAGACGGCGGCAGGAAACTGAGAAACTATTTTCATTACAACACATTTACTGATCTTCCTCAAAGGCCACGGACATGTCATAAAACACCCAGCTAATCGGCTAATACCACCACACCAGTCTTAAATGTGACAGCCACAGCAAATATTCAGGACAGATGATGGTATTGGCGCCAAAAGTGATGACGGGGAAAGATGTGTGGCGCCCTTTGTTGTGTGTAGGAGGACTGCTGGACCTCAGTGAACCGACACATTTAGTCTATCCACAAAGCTGGATAAAACACACACACACACACACACACACACACACACACACACACACACACACACACACACACACACACACACACACACACACACACACTCCTCAGTGCGCATTTACTGTCGGAAATGCTCTCCCTGCGCTGTCATACAAGCCAACCTTAACGAGGAACTATTGTTGACATGATAAAATAAAATTGCTTGAGATAAACGCTAAGGAAATTCTGCTGAATCGTTCCCACAATTGATCTCTCTCTCTCTCTCTCTGCCTCAATATCCTAATCCCTCAAGCTCCACTATGTTCAATTTAGCCAGACTTAGTGCTTAATCTGGCTTGAACTGTGGCCAGAATGCCCGACACTGCAGGTGCCAGCCAGTGTAAGGCACCATTATCCCAGTTTACGCCACGACGAGAACAAACAACACGGTTAGATTGATTGACCTCAACTGTCTCCACGAGTATAAATCCCTTCAAGACAACGACGTATTTGTTTTATTCCTTCTACAACTGGCCAGTCTTATTCAGCTTACAGCACAGTATTCAGGGGGAAGAGTTTGATATAGCCTTCATTAACTCCTTCAGTAATGTGGGCTTTTTTAAACTAAATATTTCGACATTAACTAGAAAAACGAAAAGACGCCATGCATGAGAAAAGGTTAATTACTTTTATACAAGTCCCAAATTGTTCTTTCCATAAAAAAAAAAAAAATAAAAAAAAGACTAAAAGAGGAGCACATTCAATAACCGAAACGCATGAATATAAGGAATAAGACTGTTGGTCGTAGGCAGAGGGAAAGACAGAGTGAGCTTCTCAGTTGACCAATTAGGTATAGTTTGAGACATAAGTACTAACCCACCGCATTACGGTAACTAACAAGACTGTGAGCGATGACTTCAGAAACCCAGAGATGCGATCTTTTGAGCCTAACGAACCTCTCAGGGCATCTTGAGTATTACATTTGTTCGGCTAACATTTGCAGGCCATAATACTGCTTGAAACTGTACACAAAGGACTGAGAATAGTACTTCACTACTGTACTGGAGATGCACAGAACAAAGGCGAGTGTGTGTGTAGGTTGACGGATGCTGCATGCCTGCTGTATTTTTTTTTTTTTTTTTAATGCAAGGAAGAAGGAACAAAGGCCAGGAGCCCGCAAACCGTTCCTTCCAAGAACAAAAAAATACAAAAGAGAGCCAAATTCAAGATCCGTTCATTTCGAGATGCCTGGACACACTGCGTCTGAATGAGTGGAGATCATAGAAGTAGGAAATACAGACACAGGGAGACAGTTCCAGAGGTGACCTGTCGCATAAATGAAAGACTGGGAATAACGGTTAACTCTTGCATTAGAAAGCTGGACAGAAAAGAGATGAGAGTTTGTTGCCAGACGGGTTCTATGCTCCGGTCGTAGAGGTGGAGGGATGCAAGCAGACAGTTCAGAGAAGCAGTGACCATTGAAGTAGCGACAGAAAAAAGATAAACATGCAACAGTGCGGCAAAGAGGCAGAGGTTGAAGGGAGCCAGTAAGAGGAGAGTTAATAAGACGAAATGCCTTTGACTCCACCCTACTGAGAAGAGCTGTATGTGGAGAACCTCCCCACACATGAGAGTTGTAGGACTCTAAACAGGGGCGAATAAAACCCGTGTATAAAGAAGGTACGGAGTCGACTTAGTACACCTAATCTCCTAGACGCAGCTTTTACAAGAGATATAATATGATCTTTCCAAGATAAGTTCCGAGTGAATGAAACCCCAAGCATGTTCAAGGATCATGCAGGATTGAGCTGAATATTATTAAATATTAGTGGGTACTCCTGTGGAAGATTTTGTCGGGTTGATAGGTGTAAGAACTGAGTCTCTCATGCATTAAAAACAAGATTGTTTTTACCCCAGTCAGAGATACGAGCCAAGTCAGACACTAGGAATGCCATAGCCTCATCCCCTATTTGCTGAAGTAACTGCTGAGATGGACGTTGCGGGAACCGAATGGAAAGTTGATGGGTGGAATCATCAGCAAACGATAGGGTCAGACGTACAGCTTAGAAGGTCACTTATGAATACAAGGAAGAGAGTTGGTGATAGGACAGAGCCCTGAGGAACACCAATGCTGATAGATCTAGGAGAAGAACGATGGCCGTCTACAACAGCGGCTATACTTTAGAACGACCAGAAAGAAAGCTATAGATGAAGGCACAGATAGAAGGATAGAATTAGTGAGGGATGCAAGACAGTTCAAAAGAGTAGTGATAAATAATGCTTATTCATTATAGGGGTCATTCAGGCAGAGTATTCAATTTTGCATGCATTTTTCCTCTAAAGCAAAACCCACATGAGTCCAGCTCCATCCAGGAACTGTACCAAGTTATATTACTGAGTGAACTTGAATCAGGAGGAGATATTGTTCATTAGTCTGACCTTTCAGGAATCAACCTCCGTGTTTACTCATGAGTCTGATAGGCTACCACTGCCAACCAGGCCCCGTATTAGACAGGTGACAAGATGGCAGGAGAGGGAAGACTGAGAACAAGATAGACAGCAGCAATATAGGCAACCACGGCGATATCTACCAATATGACAGATCATTAAGAAAAGGATGACTCAGTTAATTTTTATACTCCTTCCTCCACCAGCCTAATACTCGTGGGAGAAGGGGCTCAAGACTGCTCCCATCACAAAACAGAACAGCGAACACAAAGCAAGATTTGCAACCATGGCAATATCTCTCATTCTGAAAAAAATGGTCAGTAAAGGATATAGCAGTTATTTTAGTACTCGTCCTTTCCGCCACCAGATGTTTGTCAATAAATGACAAGAGTCGTCTGCAACACAAGGCACAATGGGGGCCACACCAGCAGCACGATGACAATATTCCTCCTCTACGTAAGTGGATGAAGTGAATAAATCAACAGTAGCAGATGGGTTTACGCACACCTGCACATCAAAATGACAGGTAGTGACCGACAGGACTATTCACACTGCTGTCTCGCTAATGTACAGTAACTTGCACAGCGATTTGCAAAACGATATTACACTGTGGGGGACTATCTACTGGGCTTGAAAGGCTCAGTGACACCTACTGGTTGCTTTTTTTTCTGTACACGGTATAATAATAATATTTTTTGTGGTATACGTTCCCTTCATCGATAATAACGGATTAACACGGTACATTGCATACAAATATACACATAAAAGGAGGCAGAATGACTCCTACACCTGTAACATGGGTAGGATGGAAAACACGGTCATCTGTGTTTATTCTTGCTACAACCAACGACGTTTATTCAATATTAGTTAGTCTCATGATATTTAACGGGTTATTAAAAGCTGCATCTGGGTCCACATGTTTTGATAAATCTCCAAAAACTGAATAAAACTGTCAGGGGTTAGCCAGGATACAATACGAACGTTGTGGTGCTCTTTACTGTATCCCCCAATGTACAGAGGGAAAGTTTGGTTGTGTTGGCTTGTTGCTGCCTCTGTCGGATCCACCAGAATCACTAGCCCTGCCATATCCACCCCTGGCCATCAGAACTTGTGTGCAGCCAATACCTCATTTAACGTGCCACCTTTGTGCTAATCTGCACATACAACACGCTTATGGTCAAAAGAAAGCTTTTAAAATTTTTCAGAGTTTTATTCTGTCACCCTTCCCTCCACCACATCCTTCACAACACAACACAGTTTATGGACGCTATGTGGCAGTAACCAAGGCACCTTTGGCTGGTCAATTATACACACACAACAGGCCAATGCTGCACACGCCCTTTAATTTTCAAGGCTCTAGGTTAACACCCACCCTTGCCGTCCTCCCCGCAGACCTCCAGTACATAACAGTTTATGGTGCTGTGTCTCTGCAGCCACCACACCCATGATATTTGTTGTTGTTGTTGTTGTCAACATGCCTAGGCCAAACGGAATCATAACAATTTTCACGGTTTTAGGTTCCTAACCCCTCAGACCATCAATGTATTAGACTTTGTGGACCCACTACCTATAAAACCTGGCTATCTTTTCTTGTGTAACCACACATTAAATACAAAATACCCGTATGATAAAAATGTACGAGACGCATATCTCGAGGGAAAATGGTGGATTACAGAAGACAAATTATGAAAGTCAAGTCAACCTACTGACACCTCAAGGGTCCGAGCCAGAAACAATGACACAATTAGTCAGTTAACTGATGAGTCAGTCAGAATCATTACTCTCTCTCTCTCTCTCTCTCTCTCTCTCTCTCGGGGACAGACAGGGGGATGATCGTGACAAAAAGGGAACTGTCACAAGCCCGTCAGCTGATCCTCGTTAACGACCCGTGGGATATTGACTAAAATGGTGGCGAGGAAAAGTGTCCGAGCACGTACATACATACAGACGAACCCCCCCTCCTATCTCTCTCTCTCTCTCCTTTTACGCTCCAGCAGCTGAACAGAGAAAGAGAAGAATGTGAAAGATACAACGGGAAAAAAGGCCGTAACATCACCATCACCTTTCCATTCCTCTTCTCTCACTTCTTTTTCTTCTCCCCAGAGACATGACAAACAGAACATGATGCACTAAC